>NC_141027.1:7160000-7162500 GCF_052040795.2 Danio rerio | reverse complement strand
TATCAGCTGTGTTGTCGCGTGCGTACTGAATAGCGGTGTCGCCGCGCGCGTACTGAATAGGGGGTGTTGTCGCCGCGCGCGTACTGAATAGGGGGTGCTGTCGCCGCGCGCGTACTGAATAGGGGGTGTTGTCGCCGCGCGTACTGAATAGGGGGTGTTGTCGCCGCGCGCGTACTGAATAGGGGGTGTTGTCGCCGCGCGCGTACTGAATAGGGGGTGTTGTCGCCGCGCGCGTACTGAATAGGGGGTGTTGTCGCCGCGCGCGTACTGAATAGGGGGTGTTGTCGCCGCGCGAGTTCTTATCAGCTGTGTTGTCGCGTGCGTACTGAATAGCGGTGTCGCCGCGCGCGTACTGAATAGGGGGTGTTGTCGCCGCGCGCGTACTGAATAGGGGGTGTTGTCGCCGCGCGCGTACTGAATAGGGGGTGTTGTCGCCGCGCGCGTACTGAATAGGGGGTGTTGTCGCCGCGCGCGTACTGAATAGGGGGTGTTGTCGCCGCGCGAGTTCTTATCAGCTGTGTTGTCGCGCGCGTACTGAATAGCGGTGTTGTCGCCGCGCGCGTACTGAATAGCGGTGTTGTCGCCGCGCGCGTACTGAATAGCGGTGTTGTCGCCGCGCGCGTACTGAATAGCGGTGTTGTCGCCGCGCGCGTACTGAATAGGGGGTGTTGTCGCCGCGCGCGTACTGAATAGGGGGTGTTGTCGCCGCGCGCGTACTGAATAGGGGGTGTTGTCGCCGCGCGCGTACTGAATAGGGGGTGTTGTCGCCGCGCGCGTACTGAATAGGGGGTGTTGTCGCCGCGCGCGTACTGAATAGGGGGTGTTGTCGCCGCGCGCGTACTGAATAGGGGGTGTTGTCGCCGCGCGCGTACTGAATAGGGGGTGTTGTCGCCGCGCGCGTACTGAATAGGGGGTGTTGTCGCCGCGCGCGTACTGAATAGGGGGTGTTGTCGCCGCGCGCGTACTGAATAGGGGGTGTTGTCGCCGCGCGCGTACTGAATAGGGGGTGTTGTCGCCGCGCGCGTACTGAATAGGGGGTGTTGTCGCCGCGCGCGTACTGAATAGGGGGTGTTGTCGCCGCGCGCGTACTGAATAGGGGGTGTTGTCGCGCGAGTTCTTATCAGCTGTGTTGTCGCGCGCGTACTGAATAGCGGTGTTGTCGCGCGCGTACTGAATAGCGGTGTTGTCGCGCGCGTACTGAATAGCGGTGTTGTCGCGCGCGTACTGAATAGGGGGTGTTGTCGCCGCGCGTACTGAATAGGGGGTGTTGTCGCCGCGCGCGTACTGAATAGGGGGTGTTGTCGCCGCGCGCGTACTGAATAGGGGGTGTTGTCGCCGCGCGAGTTCTTATCAGCTGTGTTGTCGCGTGCGTACTGAATAGCGGTGTCGCCGCGCGCGTACTGAATAGGGGGTGTTGTCGCCGCGCGCGTACTGAATAGGGGGTGCTGTCGACGCGCGCGTACTGAATAGGGGGTGTTGTCGCCGCGCGCGTACTGAATAGGGGGTGTTGTCGCCGCGCGAGTTCTTATCAGCTGTGTTGTCGCGCGCGTACTGAATAGCGGTGTTGTCGCCGCGCGCGTACTGAATAGCGGTGTTGTCGCCGCGCGCGTACTGAATAGCGGTGTTGTCGCCGCGCGCGTACTGAATAGCGGTGTTGTCGCCGCGCGCGTACTGAATAGCGGTGTTGTCGCCGCGCGCGTACTGAATAGCGGTGTTGTCGCCGCGCGCGTACTGAATAGGGGGTGTTGTCGCCGCGCGCGTACTGAATAGGGGGTGTTGTCGCCGCGCGCGTACTGAATAGGGGGTGTTGTCGCCGCGCGTACTGAATAGGGGGTGTTGTCGCCGCGCGCGTACTGAATAGGGGGTGTTGTCGCCGCGCGCGTACTGAATAGGGGGTGTTGTCGCCGCGCGCGTACTGAATAGGGGGTGTTGTCGCCGCGCGAGTTCTTATCAGCTGTGTTGTCGCGTGCGTACTGAATAGCGGTGTCGCCGCGCGCGTACTGAATAGGGGGTGTTGTCGCCGCGCGCGTACTGAATAGGGGGTGTTGTCGCCGCGCGCGTACTGAATAGGGGGTGTTGTCGCCGCGCGCGTACTGAATAGGGGGTGTTGTCGCCGCGCGCGTACTGAATAGGGGGTGTTGTCGCCGCGCGAGTTCTTATCAGCTGTGTTGTCGCGCGCGTACTGAATAGCGGTGTTGTCGCCGCGCGCGTACTGAATAGCGGTGTTGTCGCCGCGCGCGTACTGAATAGCGGTGTTGTCGCCGCGCGCGTACTGAATAGCGGTGTTGTCGCCGCGCGCGTACTGAATAGCGGTGTTGTCGCCGCGCGCGTACTGAATAGGGGGTGTTGTCGCCGCGCGCGTACTGAATAGGGGGTGTTGTCGCCGCGCGCGTACTGAATAGGGGGTGTTGTCGCCGCGCGCGTACTGAATAGGGGGTGTTGTCGCCGCGCGCGTACTGAATAGGGGGTGTTGTCGCCGCGCGCGTACTGAATAGGGGGT
>NC_141027.1:7072500-7155000 GCF_052040795.2 Danio rerio | reverse complement strand
CCCTTCTGAACACATCTGCGAGGCACTCGACCTTATTTGTCCTCATCCAGATCTGATATTTGGCACGCCTGTTGATAAGAGCTCCACTTCATTTGGTTTATCAGGCTGTAGAGCACAACAGCCGACCGACATCTCGCCTGGAGATTAATACCATCGACAAGCCATCCAGCGACCGACAAGATTTTGCTCTTTGCTAAAGAGCCGCGGCTCAATATTGGCAGACGGGTCAGGAGTGCCTCTGATTACAAAGAGCGGGCGAAAGCAGATGTGCCATCATTAAACATCAATACAGTACGGCCTATATGGGGCCCCCGGGAGCCCCTTTCCAATCTATAGCTCAGGCTCTTTTTTCCCCGCGTCTGTGTGCTTCTGAAAGCCCCCTGAAACTCGAGCCCTAAATAAAAGAGCATGGATGTTAGGTAATACGAGTTGTGCTCCCGAGTCAATATGCTGTGGATCTTGTGGAAAGAGGGCAGCTTGTGTTTTGTGCATGTGCAAATGTGCAATAGGACCCCCTGCGGTTTTGACTGCAATCGAGTCTAAAAATCAAGCTGCTCATTCTGCGCGGGGCCGCGGAGGGAGCGACGGCTTTCAGAGTTGGGTTTCACTGTGTGAATGTTGTCCGTTCCTGTCGAATGGGTTCTCCGCAGAACCCCTATTAAGGGATTTAATGATGAACTGCGAACTGGTTGGAGATCAATGCAAACATAGCGAGATTTGAGAGTCACGGCTGAAAGGATATTATATGCAATATTCCAGTTTTTTGCACATTAGTCTATATTGGTCGCATGTTTTGGATGGAAACATAGCTATTGTACGCTGTTAACAATTTCCTGTAGAATCTACACTACACCTGACAAAAGTCTCGTCGTCGATCGCAGTTGTAAGAGCAACAAATAATAACTCGATTTCTAGTTGATCATTTGGAAGTGGCAGGAGGTGGATTTCTCTGTTGAATAATCTGTTGAACTGCATCTCAATCATCACAAATACGAAGACCTACTGGAGCCCGCACACACCCAAGATTCTCACAGAGATCAGTCAAGTTTGGTTTAGGAAAAGTCATGGTTTGGGGTTACATTCAGTATGCGAGAGATCTGCAGAGTGGACGGTATCAAGACATTTGTGCTGCCCATTACATTACAAACCACAGGAGAGGGGAAATTCTACAGCAGGATAGTGCTCCTTCTCATACTTCAGCCTCCACATCAAAGCTCCTAAAAGCAAAGAAGGTCAAGCTGCTCCAGGATTGGCCAGCCCAGTCAACAGGCATAAACATTATTGAGCATGTCAGGGGTAAGATGGAGGAGGAGGCATTGAAGATGACTCCAAAGGATCTTGATGAGCTCTGGGAGTCCTGCTGTCTTTGCCATTCCAGATGACTTTATTAATCAGTGATTTGAGTCAAGTCAGAAATGTATGGATGCAGTCCTCCAAGCTCATGATGGAGTCAGACACAATATTCATTCTGTTTCCACTGCAGCAGGACTTTATATTCTATACTGGACATTATTTCTGTGACAAGACTTTTGCCTAAGCAAAGTCAGACCTTACTGTCCTAATTAAATCACTAAGTATCAAGGCATGATCAGATTTTATTGTGGTAAAATAAGCGTCATCTAGAGGCCTTTGGCTTTCAGATAAGCCACTTCTGATACCAAATGATAAACTAGACGTCAAGTTATTATTTGTTTTACTAAAACTTGGATAGGCGACAAGACATTTGTCAGATAGTACAGTAACTTACTGTAAATCAATTACAGTAAAACTGCTGTATTAACAGCACTATTTGTCTCGCTGTATATGTAATTGTATTTACAGCAGGGAAAATAAGTATTGAACACGTCATTATTTTTCTCAGAAACTATATTTCTAAAGGTGCCGTTGACTTTAAAGTTTCACCAGATGTTGATGACAACCAAAAGAAACCCATATATGGAAAAAAACAAATCTAATTACTTTACAAAGGAAGTTATGCGTAATAAAATGACGCATGGAAAAATCACTGAACACATGAAGAAAGGGAGGTGTAGAAAGGCAGTGAAAGCCCAGACAGCAGCTGAAATCTCTCAGTAGTTCTTTAGCAACCCTCTGCCCTTCATCAGTGTAAATGAATATCAGCTGCTCCAGTCCAACATCTACATTTGCAGGAGGATTTAGATGAAACCAGAGTGGACATTTCAGCACGACAATTATTCAAAACACAGCCAAGGAGACTCTCAGATTATTGGCTGGGCCATCCTAAAGTTAGTTTTTCTGTTTTTCTCATTTCTGCCCATATGGACAGCTTTTGCACTGTTTCCAGTTTGTCCAGTAGCTCGCAATGTACGTCGATGGACTTAAGAGGCAGAGAGGAGTTGACCACAATGATGGGGTTCGAGTCTGGTGAAAAACGGTTGCAGGAAGCGGGTAAGACGAAAAAACTAAAGCCAAAAAATAAAATAAATGAAGAAGAGGGTGAGAATGTGGTACAATCTGAAAACGTGGTAAAAATCAGGCGAGGGCTTTTCTTTTTCTGGATTGATTTTGAAAACTCTTGCGGTTGGGTTTATAGATGTCGGTCGGTGCACGGTCAGTCAGTCAACAGGGGCCTCTGGTGGATTTATGCAAGAACAGCAAGAGCGAATAGTATTCATGAGAGAAGTTTGAGGTCTCAAAAAGCGTACACAGGGACCTCTAATGGATTTAAAGGAGAACAGCAGGGGTGAACAGCACTCGTAAGAGAAGTTTGAGGTCTCAAAAAGCATACACAGCGGCCTCTAGTGGATTTACTTGAGAACAGCAGGCACAAATGGCATTCGGAAAAAGAAGTTTGAGGTCTCAAAAAGCGTACACAGTGGCCTCTGGTGGACTTACGTGAGAACAACCTGCTGGAAAATCCAGCTTAAACCAGCCTAGGATGGTTGGCTGGTTTAAGCTGGTCAACCAGGCAGGTTTTAGAGGGTTTTAGGTCATCTCCAGGCTTGTTTCCAGCCATTTCCAGCCTGGTTTTAGCTGATCAGGCTGGAAAATGGCTAGCTAAATCCAGCTAAAACCAACTTGACCAACCTGGTTTAAGCTGGACATAGCTGGTTTTGGCTGGGCTCCCAGCCTGCTAGGCTGGTCAAGCTGGTCATCTCCCAGCCTGACCAGCTAAGAGCAGCCTGGAAATGGCCAAAAACCCTCTAAAACCAGCCTGGTCGACCAGCTAAAACAGGGGTCACCAAACTTGTTCGTGGAAGGCCTGTGTCCTACAGATCTTAGCTCCAACCCTAATCAAACACACCTGAATAAGCTAATCAAGGTCTTACTAGGTATACTTGAAACATCCAGGGAGGTGTGTTGAAGCAAGTTGGAGCCAAACCCTGCAGGGACACCGACCCTCCAGGACCGAGATTGGTGACCCCTGAGCTAAAACAAGCCAACCATCCTAGGCAGGTTTAAGCTGGATTTTTCAGCAGGGCAGCAGGCACAAATGGCACTTATAAGAAAAGTTCGAGGTTTTCAACAGCGCACACAGCAGCCTCTGTTCGGTTTACGCAAGAACAGCAGGCACGAATGGTACTCATATGAGAAGCTTGAGGTCTCAAAAAGCATATACATCAGCTTCTGGTGGATTTACACAAGAACATCAGGCATGAATGGCACTCTTGGGAGAAATCGAAGATCTGAAAAAGCATACACAGCGGCCTCTTGTGGATTTACACGAGAACAGCAGGCACAAATGGCATTCGGAAAAAGAAGTTTGAGGTCTCAAAAAGCGTACACAGCGGCCTCTAGTGGATTTACTTGAGAACAGCAGGCACAAATGGCATTCGGAAAAAGAAGTTTGAGGTCTCAAAAAGCATACACAGCGGCCTCTAGTGGATTTACTTGAGAACAGCAGGCACAAATGGCATTCGGAAAAAGAAGTTTGAGGTCTCAAAAAGCGTACACAGCGGCCTCTAGTGGATTTACTTGAGAACAGCAGGCACAAATGGCATTCGGAAAAAGAAGTTTGAGGTCTCAAAAAGCATACACAGCGGCCTCTAGTGGATTTACTTGAGAACAGCAGGCACAAATGGCATTCGGAAAAAGAAGTTTGAGGTCTCAAAAAGCGTACACAGCGGCCTCTAGTGGATTTACTTGAGAACAGCAGGCACAAATGGCATTCGGAAAAAGAAGTTTGAGGTCTCAAAAAGCGTACACAGCGGCCTCTAGTGGATTTACTTGAGAACAGCAGGCACAAATGGCATTCGGAAAAAGAAGTTTGAGGTCTCAAAAAGCGTACACAGTGGCCTCTGGTGGACTTACGTGAGAACAACCTGCTGGAAAATCCAGCTTAAACCAGCCTAGGATGGTTGGCTGGTTTAAGCTGGTCAACCAGGCAGGTTTTAGAGGGTTTTAGGTCATCTCCAGGCTTGTTTCCAGCCATTTCCAGCCTGGTTTTAGCTGATCAGGCTGGAAAATGGCTAGCTAAATCCAGCTAAAACCAACTTGACCAACCTGGTTTAAGCTGGACATAGCTGGTTTTGGCTGGGCTCCCAGCCTGCTAGGCTGGTCAAGCTGGTCATCTCCCAGCCTGACCAGCTAAGAGCAGCCTGGAAATGGCCAAAAACCCTCTAAAACCAGCCTGGTCGACCAGCTAAAACAGGGGTCACCAAACTTGTTCGTGGAAGGCCTGTGTCCTACAGATCTTAGCTCCAACCCTAATCAAACACACCTGAATAAGCTAATCAAGGTCTTACTAGGTATACTTGAAACATCCAGGGAGGTGTGTTGAAGCAAGTTGGAGCCAAACCCTGCAGGGACACCGACCCTCCAGGACCGAGATTGGTGACCCCTGAGCTAAAACAAGCCAACCATCCTAGGCAGGTTTAAGCTGGATTTTTCAGCAGGGCAGCAGGCACAAATGGCACTTATAAGAAAAGTTCGAGGTTTTCAACAGCGCACACAGCAGCCTCTGTTCGGTTTACGCAAGAACAGCAGGCACGAATGGTACTCATATGAGAAGCTTGAGGTCTCAAAAAGCATATACATCAGCTTCTGGTGGATTTACACAAGAACATCAGGCATGAATGGCACTCTTGGGAGAAATCGAAGATCTGAAAAAGCATACACAGCGGCCTCTTGTGGATTTACACGAGAACAGCAGGCGGGAAGGGCACTCAAGAGAGGTTTGAGGTCTCGAAAATCGTACACAGTGGCCTCTGGTGGATTAACGCAAGTACAGCATGCACGAATGGCACTCGTAAGAGAAGTTTGAGGTCTCAAAAAGCTTAGATTGATTAATGTGAGAACAGCAGAGGTGAAAGGCACTCATAAGAACTTTTAGACCTCAAAAAGCGAACACACAGCGCCCTCTGGTGGATTCGCGAAAACAAAAACTGCAACAAATAAATTTGTATCTGCTGGGACGTGTTTGGCGCTCTCCAGAAATGCATATAGGGGTACGTATTCAGAATGAACCAGTGTTAGATGGTCAACAGTGCGATTAAAGATGTATTAACAGAAATGAATGACATGCATGTATTTGATATCCGATCGTGACTAGACCCACACAGAATCTGCGCGCGCAGAATTCCACAGATTTTCCGCAGAATTCTGCAGATTTCTGGTGATTTTTAGCCCATTATTCATTCTGTTTATTTACTTGAGTAAATGTGTAAATATGAATTTATTCAGTTTTTATTCAGTAATTTATTACTTTTTATTTAATATATTAAGGTTTTCGTTATGATACTGGATACGCTGGATACTCCCAAAATAATTCCGCAGAAATCCGCAGATTTTTGCCAAAATTCTCCGCAGAAATAGCAAAAAACATCTTCAAAAACAGTCAATCTGCTTGAAAACCTCTGCCGTCTCAGTCATTTCATATGGTTTAATCAATTCAGAATTGCCGTCAGTAACGGCTGCCGTCTCTTTTGTTGAAACAGTGTGTACATGTATGTGTGTTGCCACTAAACTCTACAGTTGTTAAGCAGAGCTAATGATTTCCCCAAACTAACCAGACATTCACACACACTAAGAGCTGTTTACCTCCAGCGTGGCTTTGCAGAGTGTGTGAGTGCAGCGGCTGTGGTTTATTCTCCACTGATGGACTTGATCTCCTGGCTGCAGGAGCCGGAGGAGTCTTCAATAATTCACCTCAGAGCGCATCAATATTTAGTCTGTTGCGGAAAGATCAGCTGCGTGTTGCGGGTCGATGCGGAGACTAAACTGTGTGAGTGTGTGTGTGTGTGACACTGAAGGGCTTTAAATCTTTACTACTTAGTGTTAAAACCTCCCATCATCCTTCCTCTGCCAGGATCCACTCATCTGTGTTTTTTCCTCTGAAGGGTCGTCTGCACCCACTCGCTCGCTCTCTCCCACACACACTGCTCTCAGAGTCTGTTTGCTGGAGATTTCCTCTCTGGTTCTCTCCATCTCTTCAGTTTCCTTCTCTCTCTGGACACACGTGCAGGACATTTACAGTGTTCAGTTCATGTCACATTTGCTGTGTTCATGTTAAATCATGATAGACTTGTGCTAACAACATTAAATCATGCCATAAACGTGTCAATTCATGCTAACAACGTGCTAATTTATGTTGGAAACCTGTTAACATGCTAAAATCATGCCAATTCATGTTAGAAACATGCTAACAACATTCTAATTCATGCTAGAAACATGCCAATTTATGCTAGAAACATGCTAACAACATGCCAATTTATGCTAGAAACATGCTAACAACATGCCAATTCATGTTAGAAACATGCCAACAACCTGCTAATTCATGCTAAAAACATGCTAGCAACTTGTTAATTCATGTTGGAATCATACTAACAATGTGCTTATTGATGTTGTAATCATGTTAATAACATGCAAATTTATGTTAGAATCATGCTAACAACATAATTAATTTTAGCAACATTTTAATTCATGCTAAAACATTCTAAAAAAACATGAGAAATTCTTGCTTTAAACATGCTAACGTGCTAATTCAAACATGCTAATTGCTGTTGGAATTCATGTTAAAATCATGCTAATTTGTGTTAAAATCATGCTAACATGCCAGTTCATGTTCGAAACAAAACATGTTACAATTATGCTAAATCATGATATATTCATGTTGACAACATGCTAATCCATGCTATAATCATGCCAACATGTTAATTTATGTTGAAAACATGGTAACATGCTAACAACATGGTAATTCATGTTAGAATAATGCAAATTTATAATAGAATTTTGTTAGTTCATGCTAGAAACATGCTAGCAACATACTAATTCATGGTAGAAACATCTTACCAACATGTTAATTAATGTTGGAATCATCCTACCAACATGCTAATTCATGTTATTAATGTTGGAATCATGTTATCAAATGTGAACTCATGTTTGAATCATGGTAACAGAATGCTAATTCATGTTAGAAACATTCTAGCAACATGCTAATTAATGTTTAAATCATGATAACATGCTAAAGTTATGATATCAACATGCTAATCAATGTTTAAACATATTAATCCATGTTAGAAACATGCCAATTCAAACTAGAACCATTCTAACATTATAATTGATGTTGGGGTCACCCTTACAACATGCTAATTTGTGTTGGAATCATACTAAATCATGTTAACAACATGCCAATTCATGTCGGAGTCATGCTAACAACATGCTAATTCATGTTACAAACATTCTAATCAATGCTAGAATTATGATAACAACATGCCAGTCAATGTTAGAAAATGCTAAAACATGTTAATTTATGTTTAAATAATGCTAACAACAAGCTACTTCATGTTAGAGACATGTTAGCAACATGTTTTTTTAATGTTGAAATCTTGTTAAAACATGCTAATCCATGCTAAAATTATGCTAATCAATGCTAGAATTCTAATAGCAACATGCTAATCAATATTAGAAAACATGCCAATTTGTGCTAGAAACATGCTAACAACATGATAATTCATGTTGCAATCATGGTAACATTTCAACCCGTGCTAAAATGATAGCAACATGCTAATCAATGTTAAAAACATGCTAGTTCATGTTAGAACAAACCACAAACATGATAACACTATGCTAATTAATGTTGGAATCATTGTAACATGGTAACTCATGCTAGAAACATTTTGTTAGAAAAATGCTAACTACATGTTTATTCATGCTAGACACACGTTAAGAACATGCTAATTCATGCTTGACTAATGCAAACAAGCTAATTCATGGTAAAGACATGCTAGCAACATGCTTTTTCATGTTGGAATCTTTTTAAAAACATGCTAATCCATGCTAAAAGTATGCTAATCAATGCTGGAATTTTGATAGCAACATGCTAATCAAGGAAACATGCTAATTTGTGCTAGAAACATGACAACAATATGAGAATTCATGTTGCAATCATGGTAAAACATGCTAACCCATGCTAAAATTATGCTAATTAATGCTAGACATCTGATAGCAACATGCTAATCAATGTTAAAAAACATGCTAATACATGTTAGAAACATGCTAGCAACATGATAATACAAACAAGAAACACGCTAACAACATGCTAATTTATGTTGAAATCATTGTAACATGTTAATTCACGCTAGAAACATGCTAATTCATGTTAGAAACATAATAACATCATGGTAATTCATGCTAGATACATGTTAACAACATGCTAATTCAGGTTAGAAACATGCTAACAAAATGATCATTCAAACAAGAAACATGCTAACAACATGGTAATTTATGTTGGAATTATTGTAACATGCTAATTCATGCTAGAAACATGCTAATTCATGTTAGAAACATGCTAACAACATGTTAATTCATGCTAGAAATGTTAACGACATGCTCATTCATGTTAGAAACATGCTAACATGATAATTCAAACAAGAAACATGCTAAAAACATGCAAATTTATTTTGGAATCATCGTAACATGCTATATCATGCTATAAACATGTTAATTTATGTTAGAAACATGCTTACATGTTAATTTATGCTAGAAACATGTTAACAACATGCTAATTTATGTTAGAATCATCGTAACATGCTAATTCATGCCAGAAACATGCTAACAATATGAAAAACTACACCAGCATATATTTTACACAGTGGATGCCCTTTCAGTCGCAACCCAGAACTGGGAAACACCCCCACACACACACTCATAAACTATGGACAATTTTGTTTTCTGTTTTAAATAAAAATGTATACATTCTATTCAAATATTTTTCAGTCATCTTGTATAATTTAATCAATTAAAAACTGCTGTGTCAGTAACAGCTGCCGTTTCCATTGTTAAAGCCGTTTGTCCATGTATGTGGGTCAAAGACGAGCTGTATTTTGGAGATGTCTACTGAATGCTGTTTTCTGTAGATGATGGAAAAGGTTAGATAAGGTGCATGAAGACACATGAGGGACAAAAACACTGCAGCTCTTCAGCATCTCTGTTTTTGCTCTGATAGGAGCTGATCTGTAGGCTTAGAAAAAGGACACAGAGAAATTTACTCTCTAATACTGCAGGGCAGCCGCCTACAGAATGGCAACAAACACACACACACACACACACACACACACACACACACACACACACACACCGCTGATGCATCATAAAGCCACAGGAGCAGAGCAACACAACTGCAGCGTGTGTGTGTGTATTCCTGACTTCTTCAGGATTCTGTATTCATATATGTTTTATTTCTTTTTTTAAAAGGCAGTGTAGTGCTTGTTGCTATGTGGTTGCTAGGCCGTTGCTAATGTTTTCAGTGAATTGTTATGCAGTTGCTAGGATGTTGTTAGTGGTTTTGGTGCATCATTATGAGGTTGCTAGGATGTTGTTAGTGGTTTTGGTGCATCATTATGAGGTTGCTAGGATGTTGTTAGTGGTTTTGGTGCATCATTATGAGGTTGCTTGGATGTTGTTAGTGGTTTTGGTGTATCGTTATGTGGTTGCTAGGCTATTGTTAGTGTTTTGGTTGAAACATTAGGCGGTTGCTAGGCAGTGCTGTGGTTGCTAGTCTGTTAGTGATTTTGATACATCGTTATGTGGGTGCTAGGCTGTTGTTAGTGGTTTTGGTCTATCGTTATGTGGGTGCTAGGCTGTTGTTAGTGGTTTTGGTCTATCGTTATGTGGTTGCTAGGCTGTTGTCAGTGGTTTTGATGCATCGCTATGTGTTGCTAGGCTGTTGTTAGAGGTTTTGGTGTATCGTTATGCGGTTGCTAGATTGTTGTTAGAGGTTTTGGTGCATCATTATGTGGTTGCTAGGCTGGGTTAGTGGTTTTTTGGTGCATCATTATGTGGTTGCTAGGCTTTTGTAAGTGGTTTTGGTGCATTGTTATGTGGTTGCTAGGCTGTCATTAGGGTTTTTGGTGTATTATTAAGCAGTTGCTTGGTTTTTGTTAGTGTTTTGGTTGAATCATTAGGCGGTTGCTAGGCAGTGCTGTGGTTGCTAGTCTGTTAGTGATTTTGATGCATCGTTATGTGAGTGCTAGGCTGTTGTTAGTGGTTTTGGTCTATCGTTATGCAGTTGCTAAGCTGTTGTTAGTGGTTTTCAGTTAATCATCATGTGGTTGCTAGGCGGTTAGTGTTTTCAGTAAATTGTTATGTGGTTGCTAGGCTGTTGGTAGTGTTTTCTGTGAATTGTTATGTGGTTGCTAGGCTGTTAATGTTTTCTGTGAATTGTTATGTGGTTGCTAGCCTGTAATGTTTTCTGTGAATTGTTATGTGGTTGCTAGGCTGTTGGGAGTGTTTTCTGTGAATTGTTATGTGGTTGCTAGGCTGTTAATGTTTTCTGTGAATTGTTATGTGGTTGCTAGGCTGTTGTTAGTGTTTCCCGTGTATTGTTATGCAGTCGCTAGGCTGTTGTTAGTGTTTTCAGTTAATCATCATGCGGTTGCTAAGCTGTAAGTGTTTTCAGTTAATTGTTTGTGGTTGCTAGGCTGTTGTTAAGGTTTCCTGTGAACTGTTATGCAGTTGCTAGGCTATTCTTAGTGTTTTCGGTTAATTTTTATGCGGCTGCTAGGCTGTTGTTAGTGTTTTTGGTGAGCGAGTAAAATCGTTTACTGGAGACTCTGAACGGATTGTTTAATAATAATTATAAAAATTCCTTAAATTTAAATACTGCTTTTCTGGGAACTCAAAGCAATTTACAGATGTAAATACACGCTCAAGTACAACAATGAGGGAAAACACTTAGTTACTGTCCACCCCTGATCATGAATATCTGAAATGACAGAAATTTTAGGATGCTAATTTACACAATTAGCTATTGAATAATCACTCTAAACATGAATGAGACCATCAGTAGGTCTACCAGAGTATATTTCACATACCTCATTTACTCTCCCTACTCAACAGTTAGTCATTTGCTAGTCAAAAATGTTAAATAAAACACAAACGACAGAAAAGTAGATGACTAGAAGAAGCACATCAGCCCGAGGGATGTTTTTAAAGCTTTAATGGTCAATGTTTTCACATCTCTCATTACACAGCTTCAGAAGCCCACCTCTGATTGTCAGAAGCATCTTATTTAAAGCCTCCAAAAGAAGTCTTTGAAAATGTAGCACTTAAATAAATAGAATATGAATAGAAAATGATTTCAGTGGAATAACAACATGTTGATGTCGTCTTCACATTCAGCACAGAAGAAAAAGCATACAAATCTCCCTTCTTATCTTCATGAAATTGACAATTGCACAGCAGGTTTTCTTGCATACAACAAATTCTATGCTTTTTACTTCTAACGTCTCTTACAATACAGTACATCATGGTTGACGAAAGACCCTTGAATTTGCCTCCAGCGTCATCTACCGAATGGATTTCGGAATGAAGAATGAGTTTAGCTCACGACTGCTGTTTGTTCAACACGAAATACATTATATACAATCAATCAAACAGCAATCTCTACATCTCTAATGGCTCGATAAAAGGACGGAGATGCTCACATTGACAGCAGTATTAATTCATTCGCTGAGGTATTTCTCCAATTTTAAAATCGAGATGAGAATGTTACATTTTGTTGACGTTTTAGCTTTACTCCTAAATATAGGAGGCAATGAGCAGGCAATTGTTTCAAGATGCTCACGAGTTTGATCTACATACAGTAGTAATGATGTTATGGCATACTGTACAAACCATTTCTATATTGCTCCAAATATTAGTCTTTAAAATACAGTACGTTCGAAAAAACTAAATACGATAGCGAGATAAACTGAAAAACTGACCCACAATTGGGTTTTTGGAATGAAAGCCTCACTATTAAAGCCTAATATTGCTGGAGAGAGCAGTAATTGTAGCTTCATCCAATTAAAAAAAACATGACTGAATGAATCTTGCAGCACACCAACCAGTGTTAAAAACAATGCTCTTTACGAGGCTGTTCTTTCAGTAGGTATAGTGTTTCAATTTGGTCGCCTAACCAGTGATCTCAGGCACCCTAATAAGACACAATTCATGCGTCTCTCATTCACTTTAAGTCTTAGAGTCTTTACAAATGAGCCGGAGCAAGCTAAACTGGCATTGTAGGGAAACAAGGTACATGCTGCTATGTGGATTCGCAGAAATAAGATGGGGTTGCTGTCGCAGACGAAAGAGAAGAGGTGGGGAGGGGAAGGGGACAAAAAGGGGTGTCGCGGATGAAAGTGAGGGGAGGGGAAGGGGCCAGGTAGTGGTGTCAAGGACAAAAGTGAAAGCTTGGAAGGTGAAGGGGATAGGACTGGGGAGTGGTGTCGCGGATGAAAGTGAATAGCAGGGAAGGGGGAGGGGCAGAGAAGGGGTAGGGGCCGGGGTGTGGTGTTGCGGACAAAAGTGAATAGCAGGAAAGGGGAAGGGGCGGGGAAGGGGTCGGTGTGTGGTGTCATGGACAAAAGTGAATAGCAGGGAAAGGGGAGGGGCTGGGGAATGGTGTTAAGGATGTAAGTGAAAAGCGGCAAAGGTGTAAGCGGAGGGGGGGCAGGGAAAGGATAGGAGCTGGGAAATGATGTTGCAGATGAAAGTGAATAGCAGTAAAGGGGTAGGAGCAGGGAAGGGATAGGGGCTGGGGAATGGTGTTGCAAATGAAAGTGAAAAGCAGGAAAGGGGAAGGGGCAGGGAAGGGGTAGGAGCAGGGGCAGGGAAAGGGGTAAGGGAAGGGGTAGGGGCAAGGAAGGGGTAGGGGCAAGGAAGGGGTAGGAGCAGGGGCAGGGAAAGGGGTAAGGGCAGGGAAGGGGTAGGGGCAAGGAAGGGGAAGGGGACAAAAAGGGGTGTCGCGGATGAAAGTGAGGGGAAGGGAAGGGGACAGGGAGTGGTGTCAAGGACAAAAGTGAAAGCTTGGAAGGTGAAGGTGAAGGGACTGGGGAGTGGTGTCGTGGATGAAAGTGAATAGCAGGGAAGGGGTAGGAGCAGGGAAGGGGGAGGGGCAGAGAAGGGGTAGGGGCCGGGGTGTGGTGTTGCGGACAAAATTGAATAGCAGGAAAGGGGAAGGGGCGGGGAAGGGGTCGGTGTGTGGTGTCATGGACAAAAGTGAATAGCAGGGAAAGGGGAGGGGCTGGGGAATGGTGTTGAGGATGTAAGTGAAAAGCGGCAAAGGTGTAAGCGGAGGGGGGGCAGGGAAAGGATAGGAGCTGGAAAATTGTGTTGAGGATGAAGGTGAATAGTAGTAAAGGGGTAGGAGCAGGGAGGGGGTAGGAGCAGGGAAAAGGTAGGGCTTGGGGATAGGGGCCTTGGTGTGGTGTTGCGGACAAAAGGGAATAGCAGGAAAGGGGAAGGGACAGGGAAGGGGCCGGTGTGTGGTGTCATGGACAAAAGTGAACAGCAGGGAAAGGGGAGGGGCCGGGGAATGGTGTTGAGGATAAAAGTGAATAGCAGGAAAGGGGTAGGAGCAGGGAGGGGGTAGGGGCAGGGAAAGGATAGGTGCTGGGAAATGATGTTGCGGATGAAAGTGAATAGCAGTAAAGGGGTAGGAGCAGGGAAGGGATAGGGGCTGGGGAATGGTGTTGCAAATGAAAGTGAAAAGCAGGAAAGGGGAAGGGGCAGGGAAGGGGTAGGGGCAAGGAAGGGGTAGGAGCAGGGGCAGGGAAAGGGGCAGGGGCAGGGAAGGGGTAGGGGCAAGGAAGGGGTAGGGGCAAGGAAGGGGTAGGGGCAGGGAAGGGATAGGGGCAGGGAAGGGGTAGGAGCAGGGGCAGGGAAAGGGGTAGGGGCAAAGAAGGGGTAGGGGCAGGGAAGGGGTAGGGGAAAGGAATGGGTAGGGGCCGGTGTGTAGTGAATAGCAGGGAAAGGGGAGGGGCTGGGAAATGGTGTTGAGGATGAAAGTGAATAGCGGGAAAGGGGTGGGGGGGGGGGCAGGAAAAGGATAGGGGCTGGTAAATGGTGTTGAGGATGAAGGTGAATAGTAGTAAAGGGGTAGGAGCAGGGAAAAGGTAGGGGCAAGGAAGGGATAGGGGCCTTGGTGTGGTGTTGCGGACAAAAGGGAATGGACGGAAAGGGGTAGGGGCTGGGGAATGGTGTTGCAAATGAAAGTTCATTTGTAAGTCGCTTTGGATAAAAGCGTCTGCTAAATGACTAAATGTAAATGTAAAGTGAAAAGCAGGAAAGAGGTAGAAGCAGGAAGGGGTAGCGGCTGGGGTGTTGCGGACTAAAGTGAATAGAGTGGAGGAACCATGTCGTCAATTTATATGCAAAAACCTGGAAGCGAGTTAGCATTTTAGCACTTCCGGTTCCCTCGTCCCAAAGTCAATGGGTTTTTTCAACGGTGTTTCAGAAAAATTGCTAAAATAAGGTTTGTGGCTAACACAAACTCAAGACACTTTCACGTTTTGTTCTAAGACATAAAACACATCAGTCACAGCACACTGTTGAATTTTTAAATCAGTAATGCTTCTTTAAAAAGACGGTTGCGATCAAGTTGCTAAATGGGACTACAGGCGGTGTCGGGGACATTATATGTCATCCAGCTGATCTGGTTTGGAGCGCAGCTCGCTTGTGTTGGGCATTTGGATGTGTCTGTTATTTAGGTATTTTCATGAATAGTATTTTATAGTTTGTTGTGTTTTTCTAATTGGGAATTCAGATTATGTGTAGATAATTCCTTCACTTGTAAAGGCTGTCGAGACAGATTCATTTGTTGATCATTTATTTTAATTAAACGATATTATCAACATATTTCTTACTAGTGCAGCCTGTCTCTGTCCTGCTCTCAGTAATGCAAACGTGTGAATAAATGTGTAAAAATACATGCATGTTAACTGTCATTTTAATGTGATCACGTGTTTCATCTTTTTTTCTTCATCTGAACACATTTAACTCCATCATAACTGCAATATTTACAATCCTCCATGAAATGTATAGCAGATGTGACTTTATGGGCTGCTTTTCACTGTACTTCGTGAGAAAAAAAGGAATATTGAATGTTGTTCTGTGTCCATGATGGAACTTGCAGGCATTTGATAGACTTGTTCCTCCTCACGCCTTATTTCTGTTGTCTGTTAAGGTAAGCAGGCTGTGTGCACGTGAGCGATACACTTATTTAAACATGTCTGATGATAATACTATATAGGCAGATTTATACACACAGTTTTAAAACTTTTAAAACAACCGTAAAGCAAAACAGATGCATTTCCCACGTAAAAACAATCCAAAAGCAACATAAGTCTATGTGTTTGTTTGTATTTTTTTGTTTATAATATATACCGTGGATTATAATATAATGAACAGAGAGATTAACTCTTTGTCATGGACAATATTTCTAAACATAAGTTTGAACAGTTGTCTGTAGCAGGGTGGTGCTGACATCACAGACGAGCGCCCCGAGGGCTCTGTAGTCTGTTTATAGCCTAATGTTAGCTTTTCAATTCTTGCGTTTGCATTTAAGATCCAAAAGTGTTTAAAGTTGTATTTTCGTGTGACGATTATCCGGCTGGACAAAACGTGTAAGTGTAATGAACAGTGTTTGAACACAGAGCTTATTATTTGTAATCTTCGAAAAGCCTATGGGAAAATCCTATAGGGATTTTCACGAGGGAACCATTTTTATGCTAGCAGCCGATTAGCCAACAAAGTGACGTCATAGTTCCTCCACTCTATAGCAGGGAAGCGGGAGGGGCTGGGGAATGGTGTTGTGGATGAAAGTGAATAGCAGGGAAGGGGTAGGAGGAGGGAAGCAGTAGGGGCAGGGAAGGGGTAGTGGCTGGGGAGTGCCGTCTCGGATAAAAGTGAAGAGCATGGAGGGTGGGGAGTGTTGCAGAAGAAAGTGTACAGTGGTGGGGCATTAGGTTAGGAAGTGTGGCGAACAAAAGCAAATAGGTATCACTGCAGCCTGGACACCTTTAAGTGAGAGGGATTTAAACCACAAGTAGGTTAGGTTTAGGTGGTGTAGGTGGAGTAGATATAAATTAAACACATCAGGTTATTGAGAGGTTGGGTTTAGGGTTGGGGTAGGTGTAGATCAGGGGTGTCCAAACACGGTAATAACCGAATAACGGATATTAAATTACAGAAATTTAGCGTAAAATAACAGATATTAAATTACAGAAATTTACCGTAAAATAACAGATATTCAATTACAGAAATTTACTGTAAAAAAACAGATATTAAATTACAGAAATTTACCGTAAAATAACAGATATTAAATTACAGAAATTTAGCGTAAAATAACAGATATTAAATTACAGAAATTTACCGTAAAATAACAGATATTCAATTACAGAAATTTACTGTAAAAAAACAGATATTAAATTACAGAAATTTACCGTAAAATAACAGATATTAAATTACAGAAATTTAGCGTAAAATAACAGATATTAAATTACAGAAATTTACCGTAAAATAACAGATATTCAATTACAGAAATTTACTGTAAAAAAACAGATATTAAATTACAGAAATTTACCGTAAAAAAAACAGATATTAAATTACAGAAATTTACTGTAAAATAACAGATGTTAAATTACAGAAATTTACCGTAAAAAAACAGATATTAAATTACAGAAATTTACTGTAAAATAACAGATATTAAATTACAGAAATTTACCGTAAAATAACAGATATTAAATTACAGAAATTCATCGTAAAAAAGCAGATATTAAATTACAGAAATTTACCGTAAAATAACAGATATTAAATTACAGAAATTTACCGTAAAAAAACAGATATTAAATTACAGAAATTTACCGTAAAATAACAGATAATGAATAACATATATTTACCAGAAATCTAAATGTAAGGAAATTTCTGTAATTTAACATCCGTTATTTTATGGTTAATTTCTGTAATTTAATGGCCGTTATTTTACTTTTTTTCCCCCAACACTCCAGCTGCTGGAAATAAACCGTAAAATTACAGATTTTTTTCTTTTTAACATTGCACCAAACCAAGGGAGATAAAAACAGCCCTACCCTTAAACATAGCCAAGTCAAGCTACTACCGTTAAGTCCACAGAGGTGAAGTCCCCTACTGGCTCTGCAGCTAGCACTACTTGAAACAAGGTTCTGCAGTGTTGTGTTTTAAAGGCACAATATGCAAGACTCTTTCAGTAAAACATTCAAAAACAACTAGAACAGTGTTTTTCCGTATATCAAATATGTCAAAAAACATTAAAATCCAGAGAAATAAGCAATTTTAGATGATATGAGAGACCGTGCCAGTGTGTGGCAATGCTAATGATGTCACACACTCTCGATTTCCGTTTTTAGATGATATAAAACATGAAAACAGCAAGGCGGCATTGATATGTACTATGTTTTATTAGACCTCACAGAGCAGTTTGATAAACAGCCCTGCTCCTTCTCCATGATCACGAGTGGATGAACCGAAAACAGTGGACTTTGGCATTATAAAAGCTTCACTGCTTTTTCATGCTCATCAGCAACTGCTTTAGAGTTTCTCTTGTTTTTCTTCACGGCATTCAGCCTTACTTTGCTTCATACTACCATGATGATTAGTGTTGAATATTTTGCAAAACTCATGTTGATTGATGGCTAGTCCCACACTCAATCATGTTGTCAATAAACGATCCCTTTGTTTGTTGCGAACACGTGCCCTCTAGTGGTGAAAATTACATACTGTGCCTTTAAATACAACCAGTCAATGGACTGATTTTTAACATTTAACCGGCACTACTTATGAAGGTGGCCTCCAGAGAAAACCTTAACTTTGTTAAATAACGCTCCTTATTAAACCAGAAAAATAATCTACATAAGTATGCAAACATACTTGCTTCAATATTGTGTGTCTTAAACATACAAGAGAGCTTCCCAGGTTGTACTGGTTGCAATTCCCGAATTTTCATTGTCAATTAAGCCAACTGTAATAGGTGGTTTTGGTTCAATTTCGAATTTCCCCAACCATTTAATAGTATCTGGATGCAGCCTTTATGATGCAAGCTGAGATTGCATCACTCAGCGACTCAATGAAGTGAGTGATGTCACTGTGACGGGTAGGGTTAGGGGTGGGGTTAGGTGACAGATTAAAAAGCATTGGATGCAGCTCAGATTGCACTGCATCGAGTCTGCAGCCAGACCCCTCTCCAACCATTAGCAGAGCCCAGGGGACCAGAGTACACACTTCAGCTTCTGGTCCTTCCTAGTCTGAATTAAATGACCTAACTTAGATATTTGCAAGGACTTCGATGTAAAAGTGATAGTGGAAAAATAGGCAAGGATGAAACGAACACACTGCTCACTCTAGCTGATAACATACGTACAGCGATGTTTTACATATCAGCAGCGTCCATGTAGACAAACTGTCCTGTCATCATTCCCAGCTTCAAATCAAGGCTAAGCCTCTCCGACTCAGTACGAGTTGCCTTCATAAAGACGTAGGGCTGTGTAACCCAAGCGCTGCCTGAGGAGAGGCTAAAGATTAAATGATTAAATATTTAGAGGTCCTTCGAGAAGCTTGCATCATCGACACATGATGCTGGGGTTTCTCGACCACAACTGAAGAGTCGATTATGGTGATTTGTGGCTCAGGTGCAGCTGTCAATATATTGATAAGCTTGTGTACAAGTTCACGCTCAAATGAAGTGCTTTTTGGAAAGCCTAACAACACCCAAATGTAATCATTACAAACATGTCTTCAAATATATTCGGAGACCCTGCTGAAAAAAATAAGTCACCTTCAATATGGTTTGCTGGGGTCTACCAACACTAACTAAGCTTGCTCGTGACGGTCAACTTATTAGTCACTAGCTGGTAATTGACCATCCTGACACACTTCGACAAGATACAAACATGAAAGTTTAGCTTCAACTAGCTAGGAACAGTGTAAAGCGGGTACCACCTGAAGCAGATCAATCAGGATCTTCCTGCCGGGTAAAGATGGCTTAAATGCAAACAGTGAATGATGGTATATATGTGGAGAGATTGTCCTTGAGAGATTAAGAAGCATTCCCGATGTCGAAGTTTTGGGACTTGAATGGTTTCCTTTACTAATTGATCAAGGGTTGTGAGCGTGCATGTGGTCGTGCTCACATTCAGTATAAAAGAGGTATAACCTCAAGCTTTAAAATAATTCCAACATCTCATAAACGTTAAAAGATGCAGTCTAGATCAACTAGGAAATAAGAAAAAACTATGCTTTCACACTTTTTTAAAATTGGGAGAATAACTCTAGTGCTTCGAACCATAGTCTCCGAAGGTCATGGGACCAAACTCTGAGATGGAGACTCTTTGTGAACCCGAGGTTGTCCGACGGACCGTGCAGTCTGCTGGCGGCTCCGTATCGGAAGCCGCTTTCGATATCGTACAGATTCTGAACGAAGCAACAGCTTTGTGTATTGCACTTCTGGCATTATCATCTTTAGACACTCATCTCGAGGAGGGATGGGGCCTTTCTTTGATATATTAACTGGTAAGTCGTACCCAACGATTGTCACTTTGGCACTGGGCTGCCACGGCCGCAACTCTTTATTCGTGATTTGTGCAGCAGAGCGAAGCGGTGGTAAACTTCCCCCGAAACAGCTGCGAACAAGTCGGTCTCTAGACTGCCGCAACAGCTGGACTTCCCGCTCAACACATGCTAGTCCCAATGCTCTCAGCTGCCGCCATAGCGAGGCATTGAAATGATCGTAGAGAGCTGAATCTATAGCATTCCAGTCTCTGATTTTCTCCGTATTATCACTAGAAAGGCTGCTTTTGGAGTCGGCTGTGCGCATGTTGAGACTGACGTAAAGAACGTCATCGAGATCCCAAGCCAACAAGCGGCGTAGCAGCACCAAGGATTCATCAAAGTATTCTGCAATCATAACCAGCGAGAAGACTTTCTCCATCTCGGCAGCGAATCGTTTCACGTACAACTCCGTAAATGGACGGTCTTTATCACCACCTAGGTCAAAGGTCAGAGTATTCCTTGCGTACATCGAATCCTTTTCATCCGGACGATAGTAGTTCCAAGGCTCGTCAAGGAAAGTCTCTAGAGAGCCATTCGGGACACGTTTAAAGCTAAGACAGTACTGATTATAGTAGGAAAACAGGGACTCAAACATCGCTCCCGGTTCCCGCAGTATGGTGATGTAGATGGTATTGTTGGGCATGAGGTGCCGCAGCTCAGTCCTGCTGAACCGTAGATGACTGGTGATGATGTCAGGGGGCGAGGTGTGCGGATGGACAAAGTGGACGCTGAACGGCCGAGGGTAGCAGAACTGGTGGTCGCAGGAGGTGATGGGCAGCGCCACAGTGAGGTTGTTGCGTTCAGCGAAACGGAAGAGGATGTTCTGCACAGTGGAGCTGGCAGTTTTATGTGTCTTCAAGAAGGCTACACTGGTGTGTTTACCTGAATGTCCACTGCTGCCCTGGTTGACGGAGACCGTGGTGGACGGACAGCCCATCCAGAATGTCTCCAATGTCCTGCAATCAGAGTCAATGCAGAGATCAGTACAGTACATGATAAAACAACCATCATGATGATAACACCTTAGTAAGGCTGATAAAAGTTTCAACTGGCCACCAGACTGGTCTGCATTGCCGTTTTAGAGGCATTTTGGCCACTTGATCAGGTCGGGAGCCCCTAATTCTGATCACACAATATTAATTGTTGGTTACAACAGTCACTACAAAGACTCTAGAATACACAAGACGTGTCACTCGTACCTTTATGAATGGGGAAAAGTGCAAATGTCAATATGGTGAATAAAGCCCTGACTACTAGTACAGGAGCCAATCATTAATTGCTATATAGTGAAAAAAGCCTGCCTTCTAGTACAGGAGCCAATCATCGATCACTATAGACTGACGATACTCTGGGGGAGGGAACAGATGTAAGTCTCTGCAGATTTTGTACGGTTTGTGATTTGTACGTTTAGAAATGACACTAAAGAGATAGTTGTTTAATTCTATTGGTGATTCCTAAAATTAAATGTAATCTTAAGCTTGGCAAGTAGTTTTGGAGAATTTGATGTTTCCCCATTCAGACAGAATGCCCAAGTATACTGCCTGAGAGGTGTTTTGATGATGGCTACCAAGTGAAATGACTTGCCTTAAGGGGACTTAATACACATACATACATACATACATACATACATACATACATACATACATACATACATACATACATACATACATACATACATACATACATACATACATACATACATACATACATACATACATACATACATACATACATACATACATACATACATACATACATACATACATACATACATACATACATACACACACACACACATATATATATATATATATATATATATATATATATATATATATATATATATATATATACATATACACATACATATATATATATGTATATATATATATATACACATATATACATATATATATATGTATGTGTGTATATATATATATATATATATATATATATATATATATATATATATATATATATATGTATATATATATATATACACATATATACATATATATATATGTATGTGTGTATATATATATATATATATATATATATATATATATATATATATATATATATGTATACATATATACATATATAGATATATACACACACACACACACACACACACACACATATATATATATATACATATACACATACATATATATATATATATATATATATATATATATATATATACACTCACTATATAGAGAGACCTCTTTCTTGACTTCACACAGAAACAGCAACGCATGCGACATGACATCACTATGTTAATTGATACGCTATTGGTTAAAAGTGTTAAATTACACTTAAGTCAAAAAGTGTTATTTATAATTAGAATTTCTGTTATTTATTACTTGATTGTTCAAGCTACCTCCCTGAAGTGCTCTATTTGTTAATAGAGTTGTTAAACGTTAAAATAAGGTGAATTACATACAAAAGGAACATCCTGGATCTGTTTCTTTGCTCTCCTTTCTTATTTTTTTATGCATTATAAAAGTATCGGATCAGGTTTCGGTAGATACTCAAAATCAAAGGACTCTGACTCTAGGGTGAAAAAAACTGATCGGGACATCACTAGTCTTGACAGCCATTTGTCATTTATGAATCCCCATGACACCCTATGACAAGCAATTCATGCTGAAATCAGGACAAAATTGTGTAATCTGAATGGAGGTTTATCTAAACCAGTGAAGACCAGCGTGGTGACCGATTCTGGGTCATCTTTAATGCAAGGCAAAGTACGAGGCAATTGAATAATCCAAAAAAAAAAAAAAAAAATGAGGAATGAGTTACGATGCTTAGAAAGTTTGGAAAGTGGGATAATTTGGTCAAAACAGCAAAAGAACTGTACAATAATTGACCGCAGCAACACATTTTTGCTGAGTCAGTGCTGCCTACTTCTTTGACCCATATTGGATAAGATCAGGAAGTATACGTGTGGGTATGAGGGTGTGGACTGAATGAAAGGATCATTTTTCAAAGGCTCTTACAAGTTCAAGTGACCCCCATGGTGCAGAAGAAAGCTGACAGTGCTGATTGCAATCAATACTAGGAATATCTTCTTCTGAGACATCTCCAGCTTCTTTCACTGCAAAAGACAAGAAGCAAACATTACAAAGGTGTAGCTTACTCCTGTGTTCGGCACACATCCAGGACACAAGCCCTCTCTCACACGCAAGTTCCTGAGCACAAGAATTGGTTTAAATATCATGCTGAATGTTTGTGTAGATTTAGAGTGTTTTCTTGCAAACTGGATCTCAAATTGCATCGTGGCACCTATTGCATCCGTTCTGGTTCTTATAATTATAATTCCTTCGGCTTCTTCTGCTTCCACTATGGCAGCCCTATGAACCATTCGTGCAAGCTTTGGCACACTGATAGAGGACAATATGATCTTCAGCCACAACAAATTTAAAGTCTCTAGCGCCACCACTTGTCCAAAGTTTCACTTATGTTTATAACTTTTAAACCCAATCAAGATTCTTCATCTCCTCTGATTCCTTGGCTCAAGGCAAATCAGACGCACCCTATGACGTCATTTTCCGTCATGAAAATTTTTGCGACATTTAGAATTTTTCGCAAAACCTACCTGAACAAACTCGTCCAAGGGCATTTGTCAGATTTTCACCAAAACTGAAGCTGCATCCCAAATCGCATACTTATGCACTATTCTACGCCATTTTGAAGTATAAATAGTGTAAGTAGTGCGTTCACACTGAAAACTCTAAAAATAGTAAGTGCACTTTAATTACTCGGATGATGCACTCATTCAGCCGCTAATATGAAGTGTGTAATGATGGACACTTCACGCACTCAACGACCGCAGGTTTGCTTACGTAGCGGAAGGGGTGGAGCTATCGGGCGCACATGTTGAATAACTTTGAAACAAAATGACTATATTAGCTTAAATGAAGCAACTCCTCCAGGATTCTTATATAAACATGAGGCTCGTCAAACTGGTCGTGGTGGTGGAGTTGCATCAATCTTTAGTGATTTCCTTAATATTAAACAGAGAAACGGACTTATGTTTAGCTCCTTTGAAGTATTATCGCTTAATGTTCAGCTTCCAGATACTATACAAAAACCTATGTTATCTCTCGCTTTAATCACCATATATAGACCCCCAGGACCCTATGTCAAATTTCTAAAAGAATTTTCTGATTTTATTTCTGACTTACTAGTCAAAACTGATAAAATGCTAATTGTAGGTGACTTTAACATCCACATAGATGACGCTAATGATACATTAGGGCTCGCGTTTATGGATTTAATACACTCACTTGGGATAAAGCAAAACGTTGTGGGTCCAACCCATCGCTTAAAGCATACATTAGATTTAATTCTGTCTTATGGAATCGAGGTTATTGACGTAGACATTATACCACAAAGTGATGATATTACAGATCATTACCTCTTACTATATAAGCTGTGTTTACCTGAAATCAGCAAACCCGCTCCAATACTCCGCCCTAGTAGAACTATTGTTCCGTCAACTAAAGATGAATTTATAAATAACTTACCTGATCTCTCTCTATTTCGTAATGCACCCGCAAACTCAAATGATCTTGATGTAGTAACC
The DNA here is from genome assembly GCF_052040795.2 of Danio rerio. Lineage (NCBI taxonomy): Eukaryota > Metazoa > Chordata > Actinopteri > Cypriniformes > Danionidae > Danio > Danio rerio. The sequence goes on along the minus strand of NC_141027.1, from coordinate 7,130,606 downwards.
AGCAGTATGGATGCCATCTTTACTAGCACACTAAATACTGTGGCACCCATAAAATTAAAAAAGGCTAGAGAGATTAAAACTATACCATGGTATAATAGTCATACTCGTGCGCTCAAAACAGCAACCCGCGCCCTGGAACGTAAATGGAAAAAAACTAATTTAGAGGTCTTTAGAACTTCGTACAAAGACAGTATGTCCAGCTATAGGAGGGCTCTAAAATCTGCCAGGACCGAGCACCTGCGCAAACTGATAGAAAATAATCATAACAATCCTAGATTTTTATTTAACACCATCTCTAAATTAGCTAATAATCGGTCATCCTTGGAACAAACTACTCCACCGCAAATTAGTAGTGATGACTTCATGAATTTTTTCAGTAATAAAATAGAAGGCTTTAGACAGAAAATAGGAGATGCCAAACTTTCTGCACCGGCTTATACTCCAAATCCTGTAAATATTTCATTAAATCATAATAATAACCTACACTGCTTCAAAATCATAGAACAGGAAGAGCTAGATAAAATTATAAATAGCTCTAAACCAGCTACGTGTATGCTGGACTCAATTCCAACAAAATTACTGAAAGAGCTGCTACCTGCTATAGGAGAACCTCTTCTTAACATTATCAACTCTTCTTTATCTATAGGCCATGTTCCAAACTCTTACAAGCTAGCTGTTATTGAGAGGCTTGTGTGTGTGTGTGTGTGTGTGTGTGTGTGTGTTAGTGCGCGCGCGCGAATGAGAGAGAGAGAGAGAGAGAGAGAGTTGAGACATGGTCTGAAGGACTGATTACACCTATACATAAAAACGGAGATAAATTCGACCCCAATAATTATCGTGGCATTTGTGTTGGCAACAACTTAGCAAAACTATTTTGCAATATTATTAACAACCGGATAGTGACATTCATCACAAAACATAACATCCTAAACAAATCACAAATTGGCTTCTTACCAAAACAACGGACATCTGACCATATTTACTCCCTTCATACTTTAATAAATAAAAACATAAAGAACAAACAAAGAAAGATTTTCTCTTGTTTTGTTGATTTTAAAAAAGCTTTCGATTCTATTTGGCATGACGGACTATTATACAAATTGTTGCAAATTGGCATTGGTGGAAAAGTATATAGCATTATAGAAGCCATGTATAAGAAAAGTAAATGCGCTGTAAAAGTTGGAAATATGAGAACAGAGTTTGTCCAGCAGAGTCGAGGGGTGCGGCAGGGTTGCAGCCTGAGCCCAACCCTGTTTAATATCTACATTAATGATCTGGCAGACATTCTAGACGGCTCCGACTGCATCCCCGGCCTCACTCTGCTTGACTCTAAAGTAAAGTGCCTGCTGTATGCGGATGACCTGGTGCTGCTGTCTCCCACAGCAGAGGGTCTCCAACACAGCCTGACTCTGTTGGAGCAGTACTGTGAGGAATGGGCACTGACGGTCAACCTGGACAAAACCAAAGTCATGGTGTTCCAGAAGAAGGCCAGATCTCAGGGACACAAATATCAATTCACATACAGAGGAGAAACTCTAGAGCATTGTAGCAGTTACTCATACCTGGGCATCCAGATCTCTGCCTCTGGGGGCTTCAATCTCGCTGTCAAGACCCTGAGCGAGAGGGCTCGCAGAGCATTCTATGCCATAAAATCACGCTTTGGCCAATTACAGTTACCAACTAAAACATGGATTAAATTATATCACGCTATTATCAAACCTATATTACTATATGGGAGTGAAATTTGGGCACCAGTATTAAAATTAGAAAATTGGAATAAAAGTTTAATTGAACGAACACAATTAGAATTTGCTAAAAGCATATTACATATTCACAGAAACACGTCTAACATTGCCTGCAGGGCTGAACTGGGTTTATACCCGCTAAATTTGGAGATTCAGAAACGAGCTGTTCAGTTCTGGCTGCACCTGCATCAGTCGGACCCCCAGTCTGTCCAATATAAAGCCCTTCTGGCTAATGAAAAACCTACAGTGTCTCATCCTCTAAACACACTGGTATCTGAGCTACTGGAAAAAACACAAACCGAACCCGTCCCCAAACAAAACCTTCACAAACAAATTGACAAAACATTAAAATATAACTATGATGAAAAACTGAAAACTGAATTCAACCTCCAGACTAAACTTAAATGTTATTCGGCCCTAAATAGAACCACACAGTTGGCAAATTATTTATCATTAAAACAATTAAAAGAAAAGCACATTCTTTCTAAATATCGCCTCTGTGATCATGACCTAGAAATAGAAAAAGGCAGACATAAAAAATCCTGGACTCCTGAGGAAAAGAGAATATGTAAACAGTGTGACACAAAGCAAATAGAGGATGAGACACACTTCCTTCTGTTCTGCCCCAAATACAGCACGACTAGAGAAATATTTTTCCCCCAATTTGAAACATTGATCAATTCATTTTTTAATTTAAATGACTCAGAAAAACTTTACCATATACTTGGAGAGGATGAATTGACATTTGAACTGGCTGCAAAATATGTATATACCCTACACACCATAAGAAACGGTTAATGTAAATTTGTGTCTTATTTAAATAATTTAAACTTTTTACTATTATTATTATTATATTTATCAAATGTATTGTTTTTTTTTGTGTCATTATATCTTATTTGTATTACTATTAATTATTATTTTCAATGGTTTTAATATGTTTCATATTTGAAATGCTTTGGCAATACTGTATTTAATGTCATGCCAATAAAGCAACTTGAACTGAAAGCAACTTGAACTGAGAGAGAGAGAGAGAGAGAGAGAGAGAGAGAGAGAGAGAGAGAGAGAGAGAGAGAGAGAGAGAGAGAGAGAGAGAGAGAGAGAGAGAGAGAGAGAGAGAGAGAGAGAGAGAGAGAGAGAGAGAGAGAGAGAGCTTTGCCTGTGTGTGTGCTTAGTGCTTATGTGTGTGTGTGTGTGTGTGTGTTAGTGCGCGCACGCGCGAATAAGAGAGAGAGCTTTGTCTGTGTGTTTGTGTGTGTGTGTGTGTGTGTGTGTGTGTGTTTATACAGACAGCTTGTTATAGGCTGTCTGGACTGTAAAGTTGGGTGATTTTCGGTTTTGTTCTCCCCCGCTCTTTAGCGGGATCGGGCGCGGCGGGTAGAAAACAAGGCGGGTCGGTCAGCGGGACATCAAATGCTTAATATAGGTGGGAGCGGTCGGGTTCGGGCTGAAACCTGGCGGGTGCAGGCAGGAGCGGGATTCAAAATTTAGTCCTGCGCAGATCTCTATATAGCTGCATCCCAAATGGCACACTAGTGAAATTTATGACCAAAGTACCAAATAATAACTGCCATGAGTATAACCACATTCACCATCGGGAGGCGTTATCATCACTCTTGTAGGAAGATGTTACTTTCACAATCAATAAATAAAGTTATCCAACATGTGCACCCGATAGCTCCGCCCCTTCTGCTACGTGAGCAAAGCTGCGGTCGTTGAGTGCGTGAAGTGTCCATCATTCCACGCTTTTTTTTACCGGCTTAATGAGGGCATCATCCAGGTTATTAAAGTGCACTTATTATTTTTTAAGTTTTCAGTGTGAACACACTACTTAATCATACTACGAAATGGCGTAAAATAGTGCATAAGTATGCGAATTGGGACGCAGCAACAGATACCAATTATGCCACAATCTGCCAAACTTTCCTTTATTTGGATGTTTGTTTTCGAACTCCTTTTAGATCGTTGGTCCAATCGTCACCAAATTGGAGTCGGATCATCTTCAGACCATGTAGACTAAAAGTTGTGGCATTCATGTTGATAGACGAAACTGTTACACGCTGAATCGCTGCAATGGTTTGAAATAATAAAACCAAACTTAATGTGTGCGATCTAGACCTCAAACTGACCAAACTACATCAGTTTGCACCACTTTCTGGGTAAAACTGACAAACTATTCAATTCTATCAATAAAAATCATACAACATTTATCAAATGACTTTTGAATAGTTTTGTCTATTGTCATGAGACAAAGTCCTGCGGATTCCTGCTATCATTGATATGTGAACATTGATATAATTTAGCCCCTAATTTACACAATTTTATTTCCACCATCTTGAATTAGTTTGAAAATCTGTTGTTTTAAACCAGGGGTGTCCAAACTACGGCCCGCGGGCCATCTGCAGCCCGCAATCAGTTTTGTGGCAGCCCGCGAGGCTTTTTATAAATATTAATAGAACTTGGCCCGCTATACAAAAATGAACGCAATTCAATAAATAACCACCGGGTGTCACTATAACATGCATTCAATTAGGCAGCAGTTCTCGTTATGTAATAAAACAAATGAACAAACTAAAAGAAACACAATTGATAATAAGCAAGAAAAAGGAAAATCAACAGTGAGAGCAGGAAATTTCAGTCACGTTGGGGCAAAGAATATTTCTTCACAGAGGTCAGCGGAATAAGTGTCTGTTAAATTTGCCAGGAATCAGTAGCAGTAATGAAGGAATCTAATATTAAAAGACATTATGAAACAAAGCATCAGGCCTTCAGCTCTTACACTGGTGCTGAACGAGATCAATAATTAAAACAAATAGCAGCTGCCCTATCAGCTCAACAACAGCAGTTTTTCTGTGCTAATAAAGTGCAAGAAAATTCTACGCTGTCTAGTTATTATGAGGTAGCTCAGCTAATCGCACAGCACAGGAAGCCCTAGTATATATATATATCCATCTCTGGGAACTTTAACTTTTTTTTTTATACAGCACAGGAAGCCCTAGTATATATATATATATAAATATATATATAAATATATATATATATATACATATATATATATATATATATATATATATATATATATATATATATATATATTCCCAGAGATGGGAAGGGCATCCGCTGCGTAAAAAACGTGTTGGATTAGTTGGCGGTTCATTCTGCTGTGGCGACCCCAGATTAATTTTAGTATGTAAAATTTGGCCCGAGACAATGTTTTTTTTTTTTTTTTCATCTGACCCTCGGCCCAAAAAGTTTAGACACCCCTGTTTTAAACTCTCCATAGATCGTTGGCCCAATTTCCACCAAATTTGGCTCAGACCATGCTGCCAAAAAGTTATCGAATTTTCCCGTTAATCTGCAGCTTGTTGCCATGCTTCCCACATAGCAAACTCTCTCTGGCCCAGCTCTGACCCACATAATCAGATTTTGCTTGGCCCACATGCTACAGTGAATTACGTTACGTGACTGGACCAAGTCTGGCTTCCAGACATAGGCCAAACAGAGACCATATCTGGGTAAAGCCAATTTAATAACCCATATCTGGGCCTGAACTGGGCCAGATAGGTCGGTGTGTCACAACTGCAATGAAATTGATAAACCTATGAAGCATTGTGCTTTAGGCACACTATGGGCGTGATTTTTCTCAAAGCGACCTGATTGCTAGATTTTTTTCTTTACTCAAAAACAAATTTTTATTTATTTTAAATGTGGGTTAACATCTGCCAAACATACATGGCCCACAAATCAATTATTAACATCTGGGCCAAATGCTACATTTTACATCTGGCCCAAAACTTGTCTGCCGCGTTAAAGACAGTGCCACTTTTGCCTTACTCTGTCCATGTTTGGCCCACATGCTATATGCCAGTGCCGGATGAATGCCTGCCCTACTGAAGAAAACAGCCAAAACCAGTCTAGGCTGGTTGGCTGGTTTATGCTGGTTAACCAGGCTGGTTTTAGAGGGGTTTTGGCCATTTCCAGGCTGGTTTCCAGCCATTTCCAGCCTGGTCAAGCTGGTTTTAGCTGGTCGTTTTCCAGCCTGACCAGCTAAGACCATGCTGGAAATGGCTGGAAACCAGCCTGGAAATGGCCAAAACCCCTCTAAAACCAGGGTGTTCAACCAGCTAAAACCAGCCTAGGCTGGTTTAAGCTGGATTTTTTTAGTAGGGTGCTGATGCCAGATTTATGTCAAATCTGGGTCAGAGTTCTTTGCTACCTGGGCTGTTTATGATGTGGCCGCTGGGCTGCTTGGCCTCGATAATTTATATGGTTGCAGCTATATTATTGGTTTTGGGTCATGAAAACGCACAAGCGCAGGACAGGTGTCACGTATTTGCATTCTGACAGTGTCGCCTGTCTGGCGCTAACAAAGTCTTGGAAATCTTCCATACGAGTCTGGGCCGCCTCTTCCATCAGCTTCTAATTACAGTTATCTCATCTGGCTTTCCCTTTCTCTCGCGCCATATCGAATGGCACGTCTACACAACCTGCCTTTATTTCCACCGATCGAGCCCTGATACTACTGTAGTTTAATTAGCATTAGCATTACAAAAAGGGTAAGCCGTCTCACTCCCAAATGCCAATCAACCTTAAAATAAACCAAGACAATTGAATGACGTGACTTGCATTTTAATCACATAATAACAAGCGCCACAGCTGAAAGAAAGCGGTATCATGGAAAAACAGCTTCTAGATTTATGATTTTATGGCTGTTTGCTGAATTTACAACAGCAGAATGAACACCACTTGCATGAAACTGCTCTGTAGCAACCACATCAATGTCAACCCTGCCATGACGAAAATAATAATAATAATAATAAAGTTCACACCAAAATAGCAAGTTTTTGTCTCTTTGTGTTTGTGTATATGCATATATATTAGGGATGTAACGGTATCAGAATTTCACGGTACGGTAATACCTCGGTATGAATGTCACGGTATTTATTGAATCATTTACAGGAAAAAACAAAACTTATGAAAATACTCCAAAAAAGTGCCAAAAGTGTCAATGACATACAAATTAGTCATCTATCTGTAAGCTTTGAAACAGGAACTTCAATTTTAATAACAAAAAAATATTAAGCCATGTAAAAAAAATAAAGTTTTAATTTAGTATTGTTGAAAACTCATCACATTCAACATTTAATCACTCACTCACTTAGATAGAGATGGGTTTAAAGAAAAATTATCATATAAATATAATCTGGTAAAAGCTGGTATCTCTGGGCATTTACAATGTCCCCTGCAACAGAAAAAAACCCCTCTCATTTGGGACTGAGGTTTCTGGGACAAGAGAGATATGACTTGGCCCAGGTTGTTAGCAATGGGGAACGTCGTGCATTGTCTTTCCCCCACTTGAGAGGACAAACCATGAGTGAGATAGAGATCTCATGTCTGCATCAATCTGAACAGTGTGCTGTGTTTCTGCAGTCCCCATGACTGATTAGTCGTATTCCCCAACTTGCAGGCACGTGCACACACAGTGCTCAACCTGTGCAGTGCACATGCCCTTTTTAGTCTTGGATAGAAAGTTTCCTTCCAAAATGATCAAAAGTGCCCCCGCGACGCGACACACCCTCCGTCCCCGCTTTACAGTACGCGCGCGACAACACAGCTGATCAGAACTCGCGCGACAACACAGCTGATCAGAACTCGCGCGACAACACAGCTGATCAGAACTCGCGCGACAACACCGCTGATCAGAACTCGCGCGACAACACCGCTGATCAGAACTCGCGCGACAACACCGCTGATCAGAACTCGCGCGACAACACCGCTGATAAGAACTCGCGCGACAACACAGCTGATCAGAACTCGCGCGACAACACCGCTGATAAGAACTCGCGCGACAACACCGCTGATAAGAACTCGCGCGACAACACCGCTGATAAGAACTCGCGCGACAACACAGCTGATAAGAACTCGCGCGACAACACAGCTGATAAGAACTCGCGCGACAACACAGCTGATAAGAACTCGCGCGACAACACAGCTGATAAGAACTCGCGCGACAACACAGCTGATAAGAACTCGCGCGACAACACAGCTGATAAGAACTCGCGCGACAACACCACTATTCAGTACGCACGCGACAACACCGCTGATAAGAACTCGCGCGACAACACCACTATTCAGTACGCGCGCAGCGACAACACCCGCTTTAGGGTTTTCCAGCTCTTTTTCATCCCCGCTTCTAGCAGCACACTCCATTTCCGCATTACTGGATCTGTAGCGACAACAGACCGCAAGGGATTATGGCCAAGCCTGGGCTGATGGGAATTGTAGTTTCCGGTACCTCCCGTTCGCTTCATTCGCCTGAGCAAATTATCTCAGAAGACCTATAGTTTTACCGAGTCATGCGACTACGGTAATATCGAAAAAAATTAATATTGCGGTATGACGGTATTTACAATACCGTTACATCCCTAATATATATATATATATGTATATGTATATATATAAATATTACAAACGTAAACATGGAGGTGAGCAGGTAACATTGTAACCCCATGTTCAAACAACACTTGACGAGATATGCAGAAATGTAAAAACAGCCATTCAGAAGCACAGAATAGTGCACTCGCTGCACTCCAGCAAAATGAGAAGCTTTATAATCCATCTAAACCTTTTTAACATTATTAAATGTAGATGTTGAATCACTGATGTGTTGGTTTTGAGTCACAGCTCTAAAGTTCAATGTCAAACAGTTAGCCACCAGGGGGGAGTTAGGACAGTTCTAAGGGCCCATACATTTAGGGGGCCCCCAGAGACATAAAAGGCCGCGTTTAATAACACCACATGCTGCACTGACTATACAGTATATGCACAAATACAAATATTTCACATTTAATATATTACATTTTTAAATAACTGTTTCTTTTGAAACAATCTCAATGTCAAAAAAATGCCTCTAAATCCGGGATCACCAAACTTGTCCCTGGAGGGCCGGTGTCCTGCAGATTTGAACTCCAACCCTAATCAAACACTGACACAAACACTGAAAATTCAGCTTTGCATTACATTTGTCAGCTAACTGGAAAAAATTAGAACGCTGGTCTCAAAGAAACAGTGCCAGGAAATGAACATAAAGAGCATGTTGCCATATGGCAACACCAAGCAGAGGTTTTTTTTTACCATTAAAAGAAAATGAATCGTCTCAATGCAACATCAGACTCGCAACAGGTCAGAGTTCACCAGCGACTGGCTGTCTGGGCCTCTTTTTCCAGTGGTAATATAAACCATCACACACGGCAAGAGTGCACGGTCCCTTAGAGTGCACGGTCCCACCGTCAGTGTCATGTATCAGCAGCACACTGAAAAAGCTCATAAGAAAAGGCTCTAAAAGCAGCGCAAGCAACACTACAAAGGCATCATTATTGCTCCTTAAGCTGCGGTCACACTAGACGATGTGCATGTGACATTCGGCAGGATGGTGTTGCAAAAAGAGGAAAAGATAAAGGAAGATAATGCAACATTGCTATAAATGAGCATGGTTTTGTCATGTTTTGATCTATTTGTCTCACCATTCAAGTGACATGAATTCGCAGGTCAGTCACCAAGCTTAAACTTAAAAACACAGGAAACTCCTCGTATGAAATTGTGCTTCTGGTCAGGTGCATTTGCACGCATATGAGTGAAAGTCAATAGGGTGAAATCTGTAGTGTGACCACACATGAAGTTAGGGATTGGTACTGAACAGGGCTGTGCAATACACTTACTGGCCACTTTATTAGGTACACCTTAGTAGTGCCTGGTTGAACCCGCTTTTGCCTTTAGAACTGCCTTAATCCTTTGTAGCATAGATTCGACAGGATACCGGAGATATGCCTCTGAGATTTTGCTCCATATTAGCATGATAGCATCACGCAGTTGCTGCAGATTTGTCGGCTGCTCATCCATGATGCCAATCTCCCGTTCTACCACATCCTAAATGTGCTCTATTGGATTGAGATCTGGTGACTGTGGAGTCCATTTGAGTACAGTGAACTCATTGTCATGTTCAAGAAATCAGTCTGAGATGATTCACAGCATCAACCGTTGATACATGGGGGAATAGATCCATACTTTCATGTTGTTGATGCCAAATTCTGACCCTTCCATCTTAATGTCGAAGCAGAAATCGATACTCATCAAACCAGGCAATGTTTTGGTGAGCCTGTGTGAATTGTAGCCTCAGTTTCCTGTTCTTAGGTGACTGGAGTGACGCCCGGTGCGGTCCTCTGCTGCTGTAGCCCATACGCCTTAAGGTTGGCTGTGTTGTACATTCAGAGATGCTCTTTTGCAGACCTCGGTTGTAACGAGCTGGAACCAGTCTGGCCATTCTCCTCTGACATCAACAAGGCATTTGCGACCACAGAACTGCCACTCACTGGATATTTTTTCTTCTTCAGACCATTCTCAGTAAACCCTAGACATGGTTGTGTGTGAAAATCCCAGTAGATCAGCAGTTACTGAAACACTCAGAGCAGCCCGTCTGGCATGAACAACCATGCCACGTTCAAAGTCACTTAAATCCCATTTCCTCCCCATTCTGATGCTCGGTTTAAACTCCAGCAGATCGCCTTGACCATGTCTACAAGCCTAAACGCATCGAGTTACTGGCATGTGATTGGCTGATTAGAAATATGTGTTAATGAGCAGTTTGACAGGTGTACCTAATAAGGTTGTCAAGATCCTCCAAATCCTCAATTCGATTACATTTTCGATTATAAGGTCACGGTTCGATTCAATTTTCGAATATGAATAATGAATTAATTAATGACCAATTAATTATTTGTAGTCTACCGTTTCAACTACCTGACCTGCATGGTCTTTATTTTACCCATAAACAAATCATACAGTAAATGAATAAAGGCAAGATACACACATAATTACCACCTGTCAATCACTTTTTCTGCGGGACTCGTGAATAGGCAGTGATCTGTGTTGTTATAATGGCGTCGGTAAAAAAGAGGCACAACCAACAGGAACCAACCAACAGTATCTGAGGTGTTCGCTAAAATGACAAAGTACAAGTGAGTGAAAGATTGAAGCAGTCCTCTGACTGCCTGGACCTGCTGTCTCGAGCGCATGGCTGTGTGTGTGTCTGTGTGGTCACGTGATGTGCATTTTCAGAGGTAGAGAGGAAGGAGGGCTGCTCAGAAATGCTACACGCCACTGTGGATGTCAAATCGTTGTCGTTCTAAAATGCCATTTAAAAACAAAGACAGTGTAAACAGGGCCTGAGTGTGTACTATTCGTGAGCGGATTTGCAACCGGGGCGGGCGGAGGATCGCGATGCCGGTGTTGTCTATCGGACGAACCCTAATACGTAACATAGCAGAGCTTGCAAACTGTGTTTTTTTTGTCGACAACACGAATGTTGTCAACATAACTCACTGGAAATCCATAATGCTTCCACACCGGCGACTTCATTGAAAGAGGAGAGGGTTTAAGTTCTGTCGACGGGTCTCCTGCGTCTGCACAGTTTAACAAGCACTTCAACAAGCGTCTTTTTTTCCCCACTTGGCAAGCCAAGCTAACGTGACATGGGGGCGTGGCAGCATTGACGATTCTATTTTTCGAAATTAAGCATATATTTCAGTCGATTTCGATTTAAAAACAAAATCGTGATACCCTTAGTACCTAATAAAGGTTGAGTTGACTCTGCAGGGTTATTTTTACATTTACATATACAAAACCATAAAGCATGCACCGTTTATTTCACTTATTATCGTTTTGTTGCATTTATCAAAGTTTGTAGTTTGTTTATTACATTTTAAGCATGACTCATTGCTTTACTGAATCATCCCAATCAATCAAAATGAATCCTTTTGGTATCACTTTGGAGCAATTCTCACTATTAAATAGTTGATTACATGCATGTTATTGAGATACTGTGTTGGCTGCTTATTAGTACCTACATAATCTGTATGATCTTATTCTACATCCCTAATCCTACACAACACCTAAACTACCTTAATAACTATTAATAAGGAGCACATAAGCAGTTTATTGAAGCAAAGGTCATAATGGTTTGCTAAAAGCGATTGCCGTTGTGTATGAAATGTGCTATATACAGTTGAAGTCAGAATTATTAGCCCCCCTTCTAATTTTTTTTTTTCTTTTTTAAATATTTCCGAAATTATGTTCAACAGAGCAAGGAAATTTTCACAGTATGTCTTATAATATTTTTTTCTTCTGGAGAAAGTCTTATTTGTTTTATTTCGGCTAAAATAACAGCAGTTTTAAATTTTTTAAAAGCCATTTTAGGGACAAAATTATGAGCCCCTTTAAGCTATACATGTTTTCAATAGTCTACAGAACAAACCATCATTATACAATAACTTGCCTAATTCCCCTAACCTGCCTAGTTAACCTGATTAACCTAGTTAATCTTTAAATGTCACTTTAAGCTGTATAGAAGTGTCTTAAAAAATATCTAGTCGAATATTATTTACTGTCATCATGGCAAAGCTAAAATCAGTTATTAGAGATGAGTTATTAAAACTATTATGTTTAGAAATGTGTTGAAGAAGTCAAGCAGAAATTTGGGGAAAATTAAACAGAGGGGCGAATAATACTGACTTCAACTGTAAATAAACTAGTCTTGCCTATTAAAACTGAATTTACTTAAGTGCCTTTAAGGAACTCTTTGACTATTCTCCCAATCAGATGCTTCTCCTTATATAATAAACCATGCTGGCCACTACTTTATAAGTAATGATCCATGCATTACTCGACAACCTGCTCAAAGATATCTTGATCACGAACAAGCAGGGAACATTTGGTTGAAGCAGTGTGCCTTTTCTGTGCTGTAAGGAAAGAATAGCGAGGGTAAATTAGAGGCAGAGGAAGACACGAATCACCCACGCAGCCCTCCACCAACCTACACACACGCTCAAGTATTCAACACCACAGGGTGAGATGAAAGACAGTGCGTTATAAATGCCCAGATCTCCTTTCAGATTTAGTGATGAACTTTAAAAACACGCTCTGTGCAACAAAACATCACATTCCTGATGACTTCAGAGAAAGCTCTGACACACAAAACCTCAAATCTGACTTATTCTGCAACACTGCACTCACACCAGTATCATTACAGCCAATGCATCTATACTGAATTGTATTGTACATCAGAGTAGGCACGTTGGCTCATCGGTTAGCACTCTCGCCCCACAGCAAGAAGGTGGCTGGGTCAGTTGCCATTTCTGTGTGGAGTTTGCATGTTCTCCCCGTGTTGGCGTGGGTTTCCTCCAGGTGCAGCGAGTAAACTAAATTAGCCGTAGTGTATGAGTGTGTGTGAATATGAGTGTTTATGGGTGTTTTCCAGTTCTGGGATGCTGCTGGAAAGGCATCCGCTGAGTAAAACTTATGCCGGAATAGTTGGTGGTTCATTCCGCAGTGGCGACCCCTGATAAATAAGGAACTGAGCTGAAGGAAAATGAATGAATGAATCATAGTAGTCCACCAGTATTGGTTTTTGCCAGTGGTTAATGCCAATATCAATATCTAGAGCAGTAAATCTCAGCCAAACGGCCTCAAAAAACATTCAGAGTGCCTTAAGCTTTAGAAAAGGCATTATTGGGTAAAACATTAACAAATCAAAATGTTTTGATTCATATTGCTGATCCTCTAACTGGAACACTCTTCAGAATGAAGGCTCTTCATTGGGAATCGATGCTCCATAAAGAACATTGATGGAATCTTTTCATTCCGCGTTCTATTTATAGAATGTTCATCACATGAAATAACCAAGCCAATTCTGAAAACGTAGTCCCGCGGACGTTTCTGGAGACAGCGGAATACGTCCAGGGGGGTACGTACAGTATTTTTTTCAAGCGAACGCTGCGGGGCGGTGTGACGCTGTTCCCTTTCGCGCTTGCCTTACCTCCTTGTGGAGGGCTTCCCCGCAGCAACCCGTTTGTCCACTCAGCTCACCGTGTACATCGGCAGGCTCGAGATGCAGAGAGGAGTTGACCACGGCGATCGGTTTCGAGTCCGGGGAAGAGCGGTTCCAGGAATCAGGTAAGACAAAAACAGAATACCAAAAATTAAGTGAACGAGTTTCGTGACAGGGTGAGAACGCGGCGAAATCCGAAAACGCGGTAGAAAAAAAAAATCAGGGTTTTTATTTTTTTGGACAGCTTTTTGTAAACTGTCGCTCGGGGTTTAGAGAAGCGAGCAAGCCGGTCGATCGGTAAAATTGGTTGGGTTCAGGGAAGGAAGAGGGCGGGTTGGCCGATTGGCCGGTCGCGCAGTCAATCATCCGGTCAGTCGGACAGCGGCCTCCGGTGGGTTCACGCGAGAACAGCACAGACGCGAACCGCACTCGCGAGAGGCGTCTGAGGTGCGAAAAAGCGCATAACAGCGGCCTCTCGCAGATTTGCAAAAACAAAAACTGCCGCCGTACGTACCCGCCGGGACGTATTCCGCGGTCTCCAAAAACGTCAGCGGGACTACGTTTCCACAATGAGCCTGGGTTGTAAATGACAGAAAGAAGATTAGTTTAAGAACCGTTTACCGCCAAAGCTGTGTCTCATGTCAGAGGCTGCATCCTTTGAAGGATGCACAATTCAAAGGTGAATCCTTAGAAGTCCACACAAGCCAAACCCAGCATTTTAAAATGAGACCATCAGTCGTCCCCAAGCTTTTTTTTTTAATCACCACGGACTGGTTAATGCCTGCCAATTTGACCTGCCAACACTCCCGTTTTTCCCAGGAATCTCACGTATTTCAGAACCATCACCCGGCACCCTCCCGTTTTGTTTTCTCCCGGAAAACACCCACAATCACCCCCTGGGTATCCGATCACAGCAGCAGCCCAAAACCCGGTACATATTAGAGTTACTTAATCTTAATTTACTTATTAAAGATTAATACAGCTGTTTTAATCAGACACCTCACCCCCGACACCTACACTTGCCCCGGCCCCCAGACAAAACATTGCTGCAGCTCTGATACAAGCTTTATTTATGGAGAAAATGACTAAGCACTGCAGTGTTTGAGAGTTCTGTGTTTGTCTGAGATAAGTTTATATCTATATACTGAGATGACCTGCACATGCCCCTTTGAACGTTTCTGCACAGTATGGCCCTCATATTGTTTGTCAGTCTCTGAAATGGCCCCCCACCAACTTGAGTTTGAGACCCCTGGTCTACTAAAATGTGTATACTCTATACAAAGTATGATGCTGATCTGTCAGTTCTTCTCATGTGTCTATCAGTGCATTTGCGGTAATCATTCAACTGGGTGCACCTGGAAGGCGCGAGCGCGTCACGCCACTTGGGCATGCAATCGGTGCACCTCTATCGGAAATAACGGACTTGTGCAAAATCTGGAAACGCGATATGTGAACGGCCCCTAAAAAGCCATCGTCATTTGAAATCTCCAGCAGTTGATCTTCTTGCACAGACGTGCTGGATTCACCTGATTTGTTGACAAATGGGTTGCGATCTATTCATTGGCATTTTGTGGATCTATCACTGGGCCTTTTTCCCTTACAAATAAAAGTTTCTTACTCATTTTGCTGCTTGTGGGTTAAATTTTGGTGCTCAAGTGACCAAGATGTAACGAAGAGAATACAATCATTTTTCAAAATAAAAGATTGTTCAGATAAATAAATAAAAGGGAAATAATTAATGATTTCATGTTCCCAACTGCCACAAGGCTGCACAAAGTGCTTTACAGAGGAAAAATAAACAAACAGTATGGGCATAATAACCAGTAACAGTAACAGGCACATAATATGAGAAAGCATCATAGGTGTAACATAAAGCGGAAAAAAAATTGCCTAATTAAAAGATACTACCACAGTCGACCACACTGACAAGATTAAGAACAAGACCGCTTTTGATATGAAGTTAAATCTGGAGCTCATCTAACAAAATACCTTACAATATACAGTCAAAAACCAGTACAGCTAAATTTATATGCTATAGAAAATGTTAAATACAAATTTAAAAAAAGAGAGAAAAAAAAATTAAGGGAAACAAAAAAAATAAATAAAAATTTAATTTTTTTTGCAAATATTGTGCTTGAATTGTATTATATTTTAATTTCTAAATATGTTTGGTGACTAAAACATTATTTTAATAAATATATATCTGTTAAACTCTACTGGATTTTGCCTACCCAAATTTAAAAGCTTATTAAATCCACATGCAGAGGTATAAATGCAAAAAGGTGGTATAATTTTAAAGAAAACCCTTTTGAATTTTCATAAAACACTATTGAAAGTGTTTAAAATAGCTGTTGTTTGTTTTTTTATGAACTCAAATTTGAAGGTGTACCTTTTAGGTTCTGTGTGGTCTAGTGTGCTGTAACTAATTTTGGTGGTTCCTGCACATGTCTGTAATCATAGAAAAAAAGAAAAATGTCTCCACCATAATCTATGCAAAAGTTATTGTATTCCAACTGATGAGAGGTGCTGTACAAGCCACAGGGATCGATCATTGTTTTCATATTTCACTATTCTTTTGTCTGATCAAGCATAATTCACTGTGTTTGGAGCACGTCAGACATATAAAAGGATTACTTATGCACATCACCTCAAAAACAGAGGAGAATGGCCCTGAAGCACACAGCATAAGGTAAGAGATGACAGCTGTCTGTGCTATCTGGCGCTGCTTATTGATCATAAATGTATTGTTTTCACTTCTGCGTCATGGAAACACAGAGATTCATTCAACAACTGTTTGATATGTGAATATAATTCAGTAAAAAGAATGCTAGAACCGTATGAGCACCGGCAAGAGCTTTCATTTGAGCTATAACTTGTACATGTGTCATACGAAAAAATATGAAAATGAACCAATGTTCAATACCCAGCTCAGGTATCCAAAATACTGTGTATTTAAGTGTAAATAACTTTTGTACAGTAGAATAAAAACCAAAGTGATGCATATGTGCATAAAATATAGATTCTACACTTTCAAACGAAACCACTTTAGGAGCTCTGGTGCAATGCTAGCCCTTTAAGTCTTAAAGCGAAAGTCGATGACGTGGCGGACCCGGTAGCGGGTCCGCAGAGTTTAACTGGTTAATAAATCGGTTTTGTTTCAATGCACCAAAATACATTGCCTATATTCTCCGAAAAAATTGCTAAAAATGTTCATTTTCAAAATGGGATGTACTTAATTATGCTGAACACTGCAGCAAAATATGTAATGACTTGTCCAAGTGATATTAAAACTTATTTTAAGCGATCTGAAGGCAAAACAAGGTTTTCAGAAGCTGGAGATATATTTGATCCCTACATGTAGACAAAGTAAACGTCCTCTAAAATCACCTTTTAGTAAGACGTGTTTAGATATCCAAGTCAAATAACACCTAATTCAAATTTAATACAGAGTTTTCTTTAAAAAATGTCCTGCTGTTATCAGCGTGCAATGAATCTTGGGATGCTCGAGGCCGCAGAGGATCCACCGGTTGTGTCCTTCATTACCTGGGAAACGAAGGACGCATTTGGAGGCTGAATTTGAAGGAGCCTTCAAATTTTTCAAATGAGATGAAATGAGACGGCCTTTGTCACGTTGCAATGACGCAGTGTCCTACGAATGCATCCTTCAGAGGATGCAGCCTCTGAAATGAGACACAGCTTCATAAAGATCCTAATGGAATATTTTAGGAACTGTTTACCATCAGAATGGTTCACGTTTGAAGCCAGAGCTTGTTCTCAGCCCATTCTCAGCCAAACACACCAAAGTGTGTCGAAAACCTGCCATGTGTTTCCACAGACCTGGAGTATGATCGATGTCATAATGTGTTGTTTACCTCACTATGACCAGTCTAAACACAAACATTACAGCACTGTGTTTTTGCTATTCACAGGACTAGGAGTGCTGGTGGCTCACATGAACTGCTGGTATCTGTTCTCTTGATAGAGAAGTTGGAACATACACCCTTGATTCATTCCCTTTCTCACACATCAGTGCAGGATCGTACAATGTCATTATATTATATTTGACTAAATTTGTATTATTTCACTTTATTATAATTTACTATATTTTACTTTATATTATTTTTTAATTTTTTATTTAATCTTACCTCATTATATTTTACTATATTTGTATTATTTCACTTTATTATAATTTACTAGATTTTACTTTATATATTTTTTTTATTATTTAATTTTACCTTATTATATTTTACTTTATTTGTATTATTTCACTTTATTATAATTTACTATATTTTACTTCATTTTCTTATATTTTACTTTATATTATTTTTTTTAACTTTTTTTATTTAATCTTACCTCATTATATTTTACTATATTTGTATTATTTCACTTTATTATAATTTACTAGATTTTACTTTATTTTCTTATATTTTACTTTATTATTTTTTACTTTATTTAATCTTATCTCATTATATTTTACTTTATTTGTATTATTTCACTTTATTATAATTTACTATATTTTACTTTATTTTCTTATATTTTACTTTATATTATTTTTTACTTTATTTAATCTTACCTCATTTTATTTTACTATATTTGTATTATTTCACTTTATTATAATTTACTTTGTTTTTTTTATATTTTACTTTAAATAATTTTGTACTTTTTTATTTAATCTTCATCATATTTTACTATATTTGTATTATTTCACTTTATTATAATTTACTATATTTTACTTTATTTTATTATATTTTACTTTACATTATTTTTTTTACTTTATTTAATCTTACCTCATTATATTTGACTATATTTGTATTATTTTACTTTATTATAATTTACTATATTTTACTTTATTTTATTATATTTTACTTTATATTATTTTTTACTTTTTTTATTTAATCTTACCTCATTATATTTTACTATATTTGTATTATTTTACTTTATTATAATTTACTAGATTTTACTTTATTTTCTTATATTTTACTTTATTATTTTTTACTTTATTTAATCTTATCTCATTATATTTTACTATATTTGTATTATTTCACTTTATTATAATTTACTATATTTTACTTTATTTTATTATATTTTACTTTATATTATTTTTTTTACTTTATTTAATCTTATCTCATTATATTTTACTATATTTGTATTATTTCACTTTATTATAATTTACTATATTTTACTTTATTTTATTATATTTTACTTTATATTATTTTTTTTACTTTATTTAATCTTATCTCATTATATTTTACTATATTTGTATTATTTTACTTTATTATAATTTACTATATTTTACTTTATTTTATTATATTTTACTTTATATTATTTTTTACTTTTTTTATTTAATCTTACCTCATTATATTTTACTATATTTGTATTATTTTACTTTATTATAATTTACTATATTTTACTTTATTTTCTTATATTTTACTTCACTTCTACAACAAATTAACCACAATAATTTATTCAGGTAGTGTACTGTAACTAATGTAATTTGAAATGGTAAAATCATCAAAACTGTTTGGTCATTTTTAAAGCGAGATGCTGACGGTCTAGTCTGATTCAATAACCTACGCTAAGCTAAAAGTTCTCCCACTAGACCTGGAGTTCGACTCAATGGATTAAACAATGGTAAAGCTCAACAGTTTAACTCTAGGGGAGATGTAAAATGAGCCTGCTTTCCAAAAAAAGTGGAGTGCTCCTTTAAGAGTGCACCCATGCTCCAATATCTGAAGTAAACCTTTAGTTTTAAATTCATCGTTACTCATAAACGAGCACATTATTCAACTTTCCTCAAACCTCATCTCGGGACGTCTATATTAAAACACCATCTTCCTTAAAGTACCAGCTAATCCTGTTAGAGGTACACTAAGTCCAGTAATACGGCAACCGATTCACGAGCATTTCCTTGTCATTCAAGCCACACAAAGCCGGAGTCGAGGTGAAGGCGAGGAGATTAGAATCTGATCTGTGCTTTTTTGTGAGCATCAAAAAGTGGCTTTCTGAGTCCAGCAGTGATCCCGCGCTGCTGAGAGCCTCCATTGAGGAGCTGTGGAAAGACGCTCTCTGGAGAACGCATAGAGTTACTGTGATATAGCCAGGCCTGTGTGAGTGATCCAGCAGTGACGTGAGGAGAGGCCGGTCAGCCGTGCAAATGTTATAGATGTCTGGGACAGATGCTGGATAAGAGGACACAGCGGGTCAGATAGGATGAGGGACATTATGTGTGTTGCTACTGTTTTGACATTTGGGTGGACTCTTCTCTTTATACTGACCTAGGGTGCGTTTCCCAAACAATGACTAATACAGTTGAACCCAGAGGTTTACACACACTGTATAAAAAGGCACATACCCATTTAAAAAGAGTCAGATGTTAATGCGACTAAACGTTTTCTCTTTTGGGTAAGTTAGGATGATCACATTTGTTTCTGTTCTGCTTAATAGCAGAATAATGAGAGAGATGTTTTGAGCAATCGTTAGAATTTTTAAGTCAAGTTTACACACAATAAGATTATTCTGCCTCTGAAGAAGCTCAGATGATGGTGTCAAGGTTTTGGAAGATTCTGATTGGCTAATTAACAACATTTGAGTTAATTGGAGGCACAACTGTAGAATAGTATTTAAGGAAAACCTCAAACACGCTGCTTGCTTGTGTGACAAAAAGGGGAAAATCAACAAGTCAGAATCAACAACAAAGCAAGATTACACTGAGAAAAGAATAATATTGGGGACATGTCCTGTGCTCTGATGGAACTAAGATTGAACTGTTTGGCCATAATGACCAGTGATACATTTGGAGGACAAAAAGGAAGGCTTACAATCTAGGAACACCATCCCAACTGTGCAGTATGGGGGCGGCAGCATCATGTTGTGGGGCTGTTTTGCTGCAGGAGGGACTGGTCCACTTCACAGCATAGACGGCATCATGAAGAAAGAACATTATGTAGAAATACTGAAGCAACATCTCAAGACATCAGCCAGGAAATTAAAACTTGGCCACAAATGGGTCTTCCACACAGACCATGACACTAAGCATACTGCCAAATGAGTTCAAATGTGCTTTAAGGACAACAGAGTGAATGTTTTGGAGTGGACATCACAAAGCCCTGATCTCAATTCTATAGAAAATTTGTGGGCAGAATTAAAAGATCTTGTGTGAGCAAGACAGCCAACAAATCTGACTCAGTTACACCAATTCTGTCAGGAGGAATGGGGCAGAATTCCTTCAAACTATTGTGAGGAGCTTGTGGAAGGAGACCCAAAACATTTGACCAAAGTTATACAGTTTAAAAGCAAAGATAAGAAAATATCAAGGAAATGTAGGAAATTTTAACCGTCTAGAAATTAATAACAAATTCTTTAAAAAAAAATTATTTTGGCATTTAAAAAATGTGAGAACTCCAGCAGAATAAAACTAATAACTAAATGTAACAACTAATAATAATTTGTAGAGCCACCTTTTGCTGAAATAACAGCCCGTCAATGCATCTCATAGCCCCTGAATTGTCGCTGTTGTAATCAATCAGCATTAAGTGACTACAGGTTTTGAAATCCACACAAAAGAGAGGGTGCCCAAACTTTTGCACAGCCTATTTTTTAGTTTCAATTGAATTCCACACATCTCTACTGCTACACTACTGATTTCTACCTAAAAAAAACATGAAACCATCTAGTTATCTCTAGAAACTAAATGCCATTGCTGTGATCCTCGATAAAGAAAGAGCACATTATACTGCCACAGAGAAACGGTATATTGCTTAAAATAAGTTAAAGCGACATAAAAATATTTGTTGTTCTGACTATTTTTACAGTGTAGCAGCTAAACACATCAACATCCAACTCTGATTGCTGAAGCTACTATTAAATGTTTCACTTGCCATGTGTTTGAATATGCCACGCTGTGCTCAAGAGCAAACATTCAGCACAATAACCAACCGTTGATCATGTTCAGCAGAATAAACGATGCTTACATTCTCCACATGCTGCAAATTGCAGTCAGAACAAACAGTCTGCTGGATAACTGCAACTGCAGGCCCACCCAAACCACCCCAATGTAAACGCTTTAAACTCGAGTATACAATAGTGCCATCGTTTGCAGATCTTCCAGCCAAGTGCAATAATAAAATGTATAAAACACACTACTTTGACTGCTTAAAAATGCTTTTGTTTTACTTGGAGTTCTAGCCCAAACATCTAACAATTCTTAAAATCGAGAAGCATTTTGTAGAGTAGGGCTGCACAATGTATGGTTTTAACATTGATACTGCAATATGCAAATTCACAATAGTCACATTACAGGACATGCAATGTCAAGTTTGGATTATAATTAACCAGGAACCAGTTCACTGCAACTTTAATCTAATAGTTTGACAGATTTTTATGTAAACGAAGTTAAGATTTTTATTTGAATGTGTTAAAGGTTTTTAAGTTTTTAAGGGAATTTAAAACTTTTGTGCACAATAAGTGATAGTTTGACTTCAAAATTAAATTAAAGCTAATTAAAGAAATATATGAATCGACTTTGAACGTGGCATGGTTGTCTGTGCCAAACAGGCTGGTCTGAGTATTTCAGAAACTGCTGATCTACTTGCATTTTCACGCACAACCATCTCTAGGGTTTACAGAGAATGGTCAGAAAAAGAGAAAATATCCAGCTAACGGCAGTTCTGTGGGCGCAAATGGTTTGTTGATGCCAGAGGTCAGAGGAGAATGGCCAGACTGAGGCTACAATTCACACAGGCTCACTAAAACTGGACGAGAGAAGATTGGAGAAACGTTGCCTGCTCTGATGAGTCTCCATTTCTGCTGCCACAATCAGATGGTCGGGTCAGAATTTGACCTCAACAACATGAAAGCATGGATCCATCCTGCTTTGAATCAACGGTTCAGACTGCTGGTGGTAGTGTAATGGTGTGGGGGATATTTTCTTGGCACACTTTGTACCAATTGAGCATCGTGTCAACACCACAGCCTACCAGAGTATTGTTGCTGACCATGTCCATGCCTTTATGAACAGTGTACCATCTTCTGATGGCTACTTCCAGAAGGTTTACGCACCATGTCATAAAGCGCGAATCATCCCAGACTGGTTTCTTGAACACGACAATGAGTTCAATATACTCAAATGGCCTCCACAGTCACCAGAGCTCAATCCAATAAAGCAGGGGTCACCAATCATGGTCCTGGAGGGCCGGTGTCCCTGCAGGGTTTAGCTCCAACTTGCCTCAACACATCTGCCTGGATGATTCAAGTATACCTAGTAAGACCTTGATTAGCTTGTTCAGGTGTGTTTGATTAGGGTTGGAGCTAAAATCTGCAGGACACCGGCCCTCCAGGAACAAGTTTGGTGACCACTGCAATAGAGCATCTTTGGGATGTGCTGGAACGGGAGATTTACATCATGGATGTGCAGCTGACAAATCTGCGTCAACTGCCTGATGCTATCATGCCAATATGGAGCAAAATCTTAGGAATATTTCTTGTTGAATCTATGCCACAAAGCATTAAGGCAGTTCTGAATGCAAACATTCCCAACCCGGTTCTGTACCTAATAAAGTGGCCAGTGTATATTGACATTACTAAAATTCTCCCAGTCTGTCTGAAATAATTATGCTTCTCCCTACACTGTGAAAAATAATATCTGGAAATGAGCAGCTTTCTGTATTTTGTGATTCATGGTTTTATTTTTCCCATTTATTTATGCTTTTGAACTGCACCTTGATCTTTCTCCCAACACCTTATAACCTTGAAAAGTAAAAAAAAAGCAACTTATGGACATTTCTAAGTTTAAAGTGATAGATTTTCAAGGTTGGTGTTGTATATTTCTCTACAAAACATTAAAGGTTTGAGGACAAAACCTGACAAATGTCTGAAACACCACATCTGAACAGCGGCTTTAGTATAAGTAGAATAATTGACTCTGTTTCACTGAATTATTAGACAAATAACGCACACCCTTTACATCCTGACCACATCATCACCTTGTGTTTGCATTATTTGTCTAATAATTCAATAACCAGTCATCAATTATTCCTTACATAAATAGAATCTAAAAGTATATTAATTAACCCCCGAACGCATTCACGAAACCATTTAACCATGCTGTTAAACTCTGTCAATAGAGCGTAGATGAACACTAAAGCCAGTTTTAGACCGGTTATCCAGTAACACATTAATAATCCTCGGCTTGTTTGCATTTAGATTTATTTTGATAACCAGCCAGGTTTATCAAAGGTGTGACGAGGTCTGTGCTTCTTAAAAGCATCATAAGACTGAAATTCATCATTCAACAAAGCTTTATTAGTGACAACAGCTATGTTTCCAACCAAAGATGCGAATTAAATTCATGTGCAAAACTGGAATATCGCATAAGAAACGAGCAAATCATGCAGGGTTTTCATTCAACGAGAACAAAATCGTCACTTCCCGATTAACTGGCGCCAAATATCAACAGTAAAAACTGAGTTTGCTGTGGCAGGAAAAGCTGCGTCAATCTTTTCTTCATTTAATAAGTAACTTGCGCCTCATAAGACAGTGATGACACGTGATGAACACGGTGGCGTTTGAAGACATGAGATGCGGAGCACAGATGCTCTTGATTCTGGAGGTAAATGGTTACGGCGTTTTAGAATGACCAAAACAACGTTTCAGATGTTTTACAGTGTGCTCAGCCTGCTGGTTTGCCCATTCACACACATTTTTATCATCACATGATCTCTTCTAACAAAATAACATGACCTTTTTTTAATGCACATACTGGAATTTGTTTGGTAAAAATGTTTCCATCATAGTTTATGCACATCTTTTCTTATCGAAAAGTTTTTCCTACTCAGTTATGTTTTTTTTTATGCCAATTTTCTAAATAGATGCACATCTTGCCGTTTTCATCAACCATTTTTTTTTGTGCATTTCGAAAAAGTGCTTAAAATAGGTGGATGGAAACAGCTACTGGCTGTACAAATAAATTAAACCCACATCATGTAATTTTGGCCACTAGATGGCGTGTATTGACAACAAACAAATGGGTAGTTTGATGATGCAGCGACTGAATGTGGAATCATGGGAGTTGTGGTCTCATTCTATATATTTTGGAAATATCACGGATACATACAGTAAGTCTTTCTTTCCTCTAGCTGTGTTTGTGTTATGCATGTATCTGTTTAAATCATTATTTTTCTCTCTTTTGTTTCTCTTTTTATTTTTTATATGTTTATATTATGTATTCTGATCTGTTATTATCATTGTGTTTGTTGAGTAAAATTGGATTTTGCATGTTTGTTATTGAAGTCAATAAAAAAAATAATAAATAAAAAGTTGTAGTCTCATTCTACGGGACTCCGTATTCAACATCTACTATAATGCTAGTATGAAGCAGAGTAAGGGGACGCCCACAAAATTGATTGACAGGTGCCATGATTCTACAATTTTTGAATTAAAATATCTGTTCCCACGGCTGCATGTTGTCAGTAAATGCGCATGTGTATGTGTGTGTGTGTGTACTGCAAATGACATTTGTGTGAGACTCATTTCAGAAAAGCTTGAAAAAACTCCACCACAAATACATTAAATAAACCTACTTGGTATTTTTGACCCATGAGCTGTATTTCAGCTTCAGAGTCAGTCTCGGTCACTGACTGCTGTTTATCTGATGTAACACAGGAGAGGCAGACATGCACGTGTGAACAGTGGGCAGGGAGAAGCAGCTCATTTGTTTATAGCCACAGGCTAAACAGCTACACTGTAGTCAGACACAGAAATGAGCAGATTCTGGAGGCTATAATAAATGATCTGATGAGTATTTATAGCTGAAACTTTACAGACACATTCTGGAGACACAAAAGTCTCATCTCACATCTTGCAAAAGGGATAAAATAGGTGTCCTCTAACTTTTAAAAGAAAGTAAATCCATTGTAACTTTAAAAATTAATGTTGACAATTTTAATAATTATAATTCATTTACTTACATTTACTTAGTCGACTTTAAAACCAACGAGTTCACTCACTTTTATTAAGTAAAGTCAACTAATCACTTTAAATCATCAAGTTTACTCACTTTTATTAAGTCAACTAATCGCTTTAAAAGCATCAAGTTTACTCACTTTTATTAAGAAAAGTCAACTAATCGCTTTAAAAGCATCAAGTTTACTCACTTTTATTAAGAAAAGTCAACTAATCGCTTTAAAAGCAACAAGTTTACTCACCTTTATTAAGTAAAGTCAACTAATCGCTTTAAAGGCAACAAGTTTACTGACTTTTATTAAGTGAAGTCAACTAATCGCTTTAAGAGCAACAAGTTTACTCACTTTTATTAAGTAAAGTCAACTAATCGCTTTAAAAGCAACAAGTTTACTCACTTTTATTAAGTAAAGTCAACTAATCGCTTTAAAAGCAACAAGTTTACTCATTTTTATCAAGTAAAGTCAACTAATCGCTTTAAAACCAACGAGTTTACTCACTTTTATTTAGTCAACTAATCACTTTATATCATCAAGTTTACTCACCTTCATTAAGTAAAGTCAACTAATCGATTTAAAACCAACGAGTTTACTTACTTTTATTAGGTAAAGTCAACTAATCGCTTTAAAAGCAATAGGTGTCTCACCTCTAAGTAAAGCAAACGTATCTCTTTTTACAGTGTAGTGTGTTATTTATTTATTATTAATTATTAATATATTTTAAAGAAAGAATCTTACATTTTATGCCTTCAAGTTTTCAATGCCTTTAAAAACACAGCCTTGTTCTGTTGGTGAAACATTCATAATACCACAAAACAAAAGCTACTATTTAAACAAACAAACAACAAATGTTAGAAAGGAAAGAATTACATACATACATACAGAGAGAGAGACAGAGACAGAGAGAGAGAGTATTTCATTGTGCTCAGGCTTCAGTAAAAC
Source organism: Danio rerio (assembly GCF_052040795.2). Taxonomy (NCBI): domain Eukaryota; kingdom Metazoa; phylum Chordata; class Actinopteri; order Cypriniformes; family Danionidae; genus Danio; species Danio rerio. The sequence continues at coordinate 7,104,087 of NC_141027.1, read as the reverse complement.
ATGTAAAGTCTCTCTTTTTTTTTCTCCCTCTCTCACTATATCTATCTCTTTCCTGAAGCGGAAGCACATCTGATTCTGCATTACTCTCTAAATCCCCCCCAAAATCAATTTGGGAAATGAAGCTTGATAATGAGCATCAGCAAACTCTCAGCAATCCACATAAACACACGCAACCTACTTGGATATTTTATGATTTAGATATTAGCATACATCACCTTTATATAAAAATAAAACAAATACATTATAATTTTAGCTGATTTTAGCCTCTGTCATCTCATCTAATCTCTGCTGGAGGAGTCAAAGAGCTCAGCGTTGGACTGACAGATAAAGAAATGACACATTTACCTCAAAACTACTGATGGTTTGGATGAAGTTTCAAAGCTCCAGTCCACTTTCACATTCACAAATAGTGCTAAATCCACATTACAAGCACATTTACATCCTACATCACTGCTGACAAAGTTCATATTTGTGCATTTACTTCTATAACAGCAAACTACAGAATTGCCTTGAGGAAGAACATTTGTATGATCTACTGTTGTATAATCCTTATATAATTAATGACAACACATGCCTTGCTGAAAAATGACAATAATATCACCTAATCAAAATAATTACTGTTCATTCATTCACTTCCTTTGACTTGGTCCCTTATTTATCAGGGGTCAACACAGTAGAATGAACCACCGGCACGTTTTACAAAGCAGAAGCCCTTCCAGCTGCAACCCAGTACTGGGAAACTCCCATACACTCTCATTCACACACACACACACACACACACACTTAAACACTACGGCCAATTTAGTAAATCAATTCCTCTATAGCGCATGTATTTGGACTGTGGGGGAAAGCGGAGCACCTGGAGGAAACCCACGCCAACACGGGGAGAACATGCTGAGCCACTGAGCCAATGTGCCATCTGCAATAATAATAATTACTGAGACAAAACAAATTATTATTCGTCACATGCCTATCGATACATAACGAAATGTCTGAAAAATGTTTGCACCTCTGGATGAGTAAAACGGTGCTCATATTTCACCCCCAAAGCAATCTTTCTTCTGCACTGAAACCTTCAGAAACTGACACCAATCTTTATTGACACTATCACACTGGAAGGCAGCCAAAAACTGTGACAGAACAAAGTAATTCACGATTCATCTTAGAGATAATCTACACTAAAAGTAAATAGTTCACACTATAATGCTCATATATAAACTTACGATCAGGAATCTTTGTCATAATGTAGCTGAACATATGCTGAATTCTGTTCAGCAGCTCTTAGACGCAAGGCACACAATAACTAGATATAAATACGAAAATAAAATACAGAAGTAAAGTTTTTAAACTACCCTCAAGAATATATTGTACACAGTACAGTGTAATATATCTGGAATCTGGATCCCAACTCTGTATGCCCTTCCAGCCGCAACACGGTACTGGGAAACACCCATACACTCGCACATTCACACACTACAGCCAATTTAGTTTACTCAATTCCCCTTTAGCACATGTGTTTGGACTGTGGGGGAAACTGGAGCACGCGGGAGAAACTCACACCAACACGGGGAGAACATGCAAACTCCACACAGAAATGCCAACTTGCCCAGCCAGGACTTGAACTAGCAACCTTCCTGCTTTGAGGCCACTAGTGCAAACCACCAAGCCACCACCCCTCATACGTTAATTGTTTTCATGAATTTTTGTTATTTAAGTGAAACATACTTCAAATATGTTCAAAATCTCATTGATTACTTGGTTTGATGCTGCTCAACCTTGTTGCGTTTGGCCTCTGGACTGCTTGGCCCCTAAATGGCTGCTTGCAGCTATATTTATTATTATTATTATTATTATATTATTATTATTATATTATTATGTTATTATTATTATATTATTATTATTATTATTATTATTATTATTATTATATTATTATTATTATTATACTATTATTATTATTATTATTATTATTATTATTATTATATTATTATTATATTATTATTATTATTATTATTATTATTATTATATTATTATTATTATTATTATTATTATTATTATATTATTATTATTATACTATTATTATTATTATTATTATATTATTATTATTATATTATTATTATTATTATTATTATTATTATTATTATTATTATTAATAATATTAATATTAATCCATTCATTTTCTTTTTGGCTTATTAATCCGGGGTCGCCACAGCAGAATGAACTGCCAACTTATCCAGCATATTTTTACGCAGTGGATGCGCTGGGAAACATCCATACACACTCATTCAAACTCATACACTACGAATAATTTAGCTTACCCAATTCACCTGTACCGCATGTGTTTGGACTGTGGGGAAAACCGGAGCACCCAGAAAAAACCCACGTGAAAGCAGGGAGAACATGCAAACTCCACACAGAAATGCCAACTGTCCCAGTTAAGGCTCGAACCAGCGACCTTCTTACTGTGAGGCGATAGCACTGCCTACTGCGCCGCATTATTATTATTATAATAATCATTCACTGGTGTTATTAGATGGTAAAGAAACTATGAGCAACTGATCTGTAAAGTTTGAGTTAATATATTAATTAAGTGTTAGTTATTAGCTTATACTGTATATGTTATTGGGACGTTATTCTAAAGTTGCAACTATTCCTCATTTACTGTTAAATGAAGAATGGCTGCAACTTTATAATAACATCCCAATAACGTATATAAATTATTAACTGGTACTTAAGTCTTTAGTAAGTAATTTACTTACAGCTTGTTCATGATCTATTACTAATTTATTAGGTAGTTATAAATCATTAAAATACAGTTAACAAGTCATTTATAACTTGGTGACTAACAGCTTGTAAGTTATTTATTGGCTATCTATAAGGCATAGTTATAAATAATGAACAAACTATTAACTTTTATTTAACAAGTCAATTATAAATCATTAACTTACAGTTTATTAATGGACTATTGACTAGTTATGACGGATAGTTATTCTGAAGTGTTACCCTTGAAAGTAAACACTGACATTTGCAATCTGAAAGGAAATATTTTTTCCATTACTTTTATTTATTACTTTGCCTGATGGCAGCGCTATATAAAATTTCAGCATTGATGGCACGATGTGTGCATTCGTAAAATTCATATTGCCTAATCCAACATACGTAGCCCCATATACATTTCTGGAGATCGCAAATTATGTAGCCAGAGGCATGTATAGCTGCATTTTGTCTTTAAAACGAACGCAACAGGGTGGTGTGGCACAGTTCCTTTTTGAGCTTACCAGGTCACCGCCAGTTTGTCAAGTGGCTCGCCGCATACGTCAGTGGACTTGGGAGGTGGAGCGGAGTTGACCGTGACAACGGTGTTCGAGTCCGGCGAAGAACAGTTCCAGAAAGTAGGTAAAACTAAAACAAAAGCCCCCCAAAAAAGTTAATAACAGGGTGAGAATTTGGCCACGAGGGCTTTTATTTTTCTGTATTGATTTTGAAAACACTATTGGTTGGAATTAGGGAAGGGGGTGGGCGGGGAGAAAAAAAAAAAACTCTTGGGGTTTTCCTGCTCTCCAGAAATATATACAGGGGTACACATCCATAATGAGCCTGGGTTGGTATATTCTGCAATATTACAGTGGGATTATATTTATTTATTGATTACATATTTATTGCCACATCAGCAATTTATGGCTATTTCGTGGCCATATGGATATACATTAAAATATGACATGATTAAAAACAAATTCGTATTACACTAAAAAAGTTACTTAGAAATATGCATCAAATAGAAATAGATAGAATTCACGCAAAAATTTATTTAAAGTTAAATATGATTTTTCAGCTCTATTTTTGATAAAAAATGTAAAACTCTTTCAGGTGGTACGTTTTTAAAAATGTCCATCAAAGTACTCTCCTTATAAAAATGTTGTCTAGTGGAATTTAAACTTCTGCATTCCAACAAAATCTGTTTGATGGTCAGAGCAGTCTGGCAGTAATTACGTTTAGGTGTTTCCTCGTTATTTAATAAATATGAATGTGTCAACCTAGAATGTCCAATTCGACATCTGGTATAGACCGTCAAAATTATAATTTGCTAAATGTCTTGCATTTATTTTCGGGTTAATTTCATGTAATTTGTTGTTGATGCAGTTGTCCCATTCTCTTTGCCATGTTTCGTTTATGTACATATTGATGATGGGTTTCAAGTCCTCAGGAGGAATTAAACATTCAGTCACATTCAAGGAGTTTTGCAGCTTCACCTGCCAGTTCATTTCCATCTAGTCCCATATGAGCTGGAATCCAACAGAAGATAATGTTGAACTTTTGATTTTCCAGTGTTACACTGGGATTATAAATTGATCAGCAATGAAGACTGTACAGTGTTATTTTACATTACATTTGATTATTCAGTTACTGTCCCTGAATATTTGACTACTATAGACCATAAAGCACTGCTTAATTTCGCTTTTATCTTTGCTCCACCTTATTAATCCTTGCATTGTGTTTGATTTAAAAAAATGAAGATTTCACTCCAAACAGAGCTATTCAAGTCATTTGCTGAAATTGTATTCATATCACAAAATATAAAATAACAGAAAAATAAAACAGTGCAATGTCAGATTTTCCCAAAATCACGCAGCCCTACCACGGTCATAACCATTGTTTATAAACAAAAGAGATGAGATGACAAACCAGCACAACCAGCTAAAATATCCCTGACACTCGTATTTCTGTGAACATGATAAGGGTAATATAATCATCATCATCATCATCATAGTCATAAATGATTGAGGTCACGTTGCACAACAAGTTCATATTTCGATGATTGAAACTGTGAAATCTTGATTGATTTCATTATAGAGCTCTCTGAAACAAACCATTCATTTCCTACGGAGTTAGGCTTACAGAGAGCTTAACTTTGTTGAGTCAAGCCCTTTTTTGTTTATTCAGGTGGCAAAAGTAGGCAAGTCTTGAACCACTCAAATACAAGAAACTATACAAACTCAAATAAAAGGAGACTGCCCAAACTTCAGTTGGATGTTTACGTAAAAACATGCTTGTTTGTTATGTTACAGATACAATTTTTTTGGTAAAACTTCGGCTCAGTGGTTAGCACTGTGGCCTCACAGCAAGAAGGTTGCTTGTTCGAGTGCAGACTGGGCGAGTTGGCATTTCTGTGTGGAGTTTGCATGTTCTCCCCGTGTTGCAGTGGGTTTCCACCAGGTGCTCCGGTTTCCCCGACAGTCCAAACACATGCGCTATAGGGGAATTGAATAACCTAAAATGGCCATAGTGTATGAGTGTGGATGTGTGTATGGGTGTTTCCCAGTACTGGGTTGCAGCTGGAAGGTCATCGGCTGTGTAAAACATATGCTGGATAAGTTGGCGGTTCATTCCACTGTGGCAAATTCTGATGTATAAAGGGACTAAGCCCCCGTTTACACTAATGTGTTTTAGTTTGAAAGGTTTTTAGGTTTTGCTACGGTTACGCCATCCGTCCACACTACGTCGGAGTTCTCGAGCGCCTAAAACGGAGCGTTTTGAAAACGCTGGAGAGGCCGTTTTCATTCTGAAACGCTTCTGCTCCGTCTCAGTGTGGATGACGAAAAACAGAGACATCTGACTCGACGGGTCTGCTGAGATTCGCTACTTGATTGGGGCTTGTGTCATTGCCTTCGCCACTGTTTCCTTACCTTATTCGTCAAGCCCCTATCACATGACTATAACCCATGGCTTCAATGCTACCGGAAGACAGTACTGTAAACAACAACATGGGCACAGAAATGGGAGCGTTGTTTGCACTATTGTCTGTTTTAGGCGCCATTGTGCAGTTCTTCGTTTAGTAACAACTCGACCTCGTCGTCTGTTAAAAAAAATACCTCTCTTGTTTTCTTTGCCATTGCGTTTAATGTTCAACCGGCGTTTGTTGACTAACAATAACCAAATGCTGAGCGAGACACATGCGTCCTGTTTATACTAGAACATGCATGCCCAGAGTGCGCGAATGGTCACGTGATATACGGTTTTGGTGGCGTAGTGTGGACTGAGATATGTTCAGAGACGCTAGGTAAAACACTAGTGTGGACGCAGATCGTATTTGATCTAAAATGCCGTTTTAAAACTAAAATGCACTAGTGTAAAGCCGAAGACAAATGACTGAAATGAATGAACAATGAACAGTACATCGATTACAGTATTTGTTCATGCTAGTCTTATGTCCAGCAATTGTTGGTTTATTTATTTGGTTTCTATGTCGCAGTGTTGCGTTTTCTTTTCTTCAGTCCCAAATTTACATTTACAAGTGTCAACTTCATATAATCTGGCTGCTCTGATTATTAAATACTGCACAGGTATTATTAAAAACATTAACTAATGAAACCTTGTGGTAAAGTGACCGATTCTTTTACTTCAGCAAAAATATCACTGCAGTCAATTCAGACCAACCAAAGCCTGCAGTGTAAATGTGGAGACTCGGAAGGCATCTGGGGGTTCTTGATAACATAAGAATGACGTATTCAGCATTTCAGTGCCAATTTTTGACTGTGGAGGGGGCTGATGAAGTGATAATGCGTCGGTGTGTGTAGTATCTGGCGGCTTAAAGGTCACTGGTTCGAGTCCTGGCTGAGCCAGTTGTTGTTTCTGTGTAGAGTTGGCATGTTCTCCCACTGTTGGCGAGGGTTTGGTCCAGGTGCTCCGGTTTCCCCCTCAGTCCAAGCACATGAGCTATAGGTGAACTGGATGTGTGGCCGTAGTGTAGGAGTGTGTATGGGTGTTTTCCAGCACTGAGTTGTGGCTGGAAGGGCATCCTCTGCATAAACCATATGCTGGAAGAGTTGGTGGTTCATTCCACTGTGGTGACCCCTTATAAATAAAGGGTAAAGACGAAGGAAAATGAATGAAGATTATGAAAAGGCAGTCGCAGATGCTTCTGGTCAGCAAAAGCACAGAAGCAATTTTGATGTTTGGGAATAATTACTGTATATGAGGGACCGGCTCTAGCATTGTTTACCAAACAAGTGTATGTATGAACTTTGTTGACTTTATTTAAAAAAAAAAAAAAAAAAATACTAAGGGATAACAATTTACATAATTATAAAAAAGTCAACAGTTACATGTTTAATTTGCTTTATTTATTTATTTATTTTTTAATTCAAGCTTTTTTACTTGCTCTTATCATTTTTTATAATGCATAAACTTTTACTGTACATGACCTCAATCGTGTTGGGTGACAACGTATATCAGCCATCATGTTGACATAAAAAAGTAATGTCAGCAGCATTTGAGCTGATTGCGCAGAGGCTTTGTTGTCTAATTGTTAGGCTGCACATTCTGCCCATGTAGGACTTGGAAAAATAAATAAAAAACAAAGACGGATGGTGCATACTATACGTGGGCAAACTAATTGTGGTCTAATTTATTCAACTGTTAATATTTGAATGTTATTTATTACTTGTTTTTAAGAGATTATGGAAGTGTGACACCATTGCTGATCTTAATTATTTTCATTTTCTGCTTTTACGTTTAAATATAATTGATTCGTTTCAATCAGAGAATTCAGGCATTTTTCCACCAAATATGAACAACAAATATATTTCGAAAATTATACATGTACAACAAACATGATTATGATTTTTCACTTGATGGTGGTTTATGAGAACTCTTCAAAGGAGTAATGTTAAAAAAAAACACAAAAAAAAATGCTTATTTTATGGCCTTACCCCAACCCTAACCCTAAATCCAACACTGAAAACCATGCAGTGGCAAAAGTTAAGTCAAAAGACCCTGTTAAGTATGAGTAAGCATTTTGAATTACACGCACACAACATGTCCTCATGAACCACCGTAGAGAACAACTAGGTCATACCCATGTCATTATATACAAAAACCGTTCACAGAGCTCTATTTTAGGCCTAACCGTACGTTCACACCGAAAGCGGCGAGAGCGTCAAAGTAGCCGCAAGTCATTCATTTTCAATGAGAGCCGGCGGCGATAAGCAGCGAGGAGCAGCGCGGCGCGACTTTGCCGGCGTGAGCGTCGAGGAGAGTTGAAATGAAGTCAACTTTATGGTAATGAGCTATGACACGGTTCGGCGGCAAGCAATCAGAATGAAGACGTCCATCGCTTGATAGCAGTTCAGGGAACACAGACCTGTGAACTTTGGTTCCGACCACAGTTGTTCCCAAGGGTTTGATTATTGCGGTCGCCGGATTTCCAATTATTTACAATTTTTTCCTACAGGAACATACATTAAATAAGTTACTGGCGAGTTACTGATGTTCATTAATGTTATATAAATTTATCTTAAAAAAGCGGGAATCTCACGCGATGTGACAGTACAAAACAGTACTGCTGCTTCAGGATATTTCAGACATATGGACACATATTGGATAAATAGAGCAAAGCCACACCACACGCAACTTGATCTTCCATTGTTGTATGAATTTGATAAGAAGTGTGCAACATTTTCACGCTAGAAACATGTTTTATGCAGGAATGTAACTGATATGCTGCAACGGCTCCTTTAAATATGAGATCAATGTAGCGAGTTTTGACGCTCTCGCCGCAGGAGCTGAAGGCAGAGAGCGTTGTCACCAGGGCGGCCAGAGCTACCTTGGACGCTCTTGCCACTTTTGGTGTGAACGTACGGTAAAGCACATGGTGCATAAGCATTAAGGGTGTGTTCAAATGCACTTTCGTTATTTTAAGGATGAAAAAAAATGGTTTTCGATGCGGCGCATGATTTAACAGTGTTGTCCCATTATACCTTTAGGAGTCAGCTGTGTCGCGCCATGACGCATTTGCTATTTACCTGGCAGACTTTGTAAGTGGAAAAACTGAACACTTCACTAGCGAGAAAACAGTTAAACAGAGCATCTGCAGCGCGAGGATAAAGAACAAGCCTCCTCCATTCAGCCTCTTCACTTTTACTCTTTACTTTCGTGGATAAGGAAACGGTGGAGACTCACTCCACTGAAGCCATCCCTCAGCCTACATATTTAATTTAGTTTGTCAAACGCAAAGATTGGTTTCAACATTATTTCTAAATTCAGTTCTAATTTCCAGCAAACTAATAAATTAACAAGAATAACTAAGTGTGGTCAAAAAAAGTCCCATATGGTGATGCAGCAACCTCCAAAACCTCACAGGTGGACAAATCTAAACTAGTTCTGTTAAAAACAATTATAAATATACATCTAATAAATAATACTGATAATAATCATAACATTATGCAAATTATGTCATAAAATGCACTTTGCAAATTGTCATGAATAAACTGAGAAAAAACAAACAAAAATAAAATGTAGGTATGGAGGCCAGAGGGTTTTATATTTATGTAGAAAATAATAATTTTTGTAACATTTTAATCTATTAATTGTTTTCATTTGTAAAGATATTTGTGAATTGCTGAACATTCTGTGTGTATTAAGCACTGTGTAAGCGTTTGGGTCCACAAAACTTTAACAAGCTTTCCTTGATCAATGGTGTGGTCTATTTCAATTCCTCAAAATAGCAAATCACTAACAATGTGCCTTAACACACCTCATTTTCAGACCAGCACACCCATGAGTCCACAAAGTGGCGCAAATGGATTTGCTAATTAAACAACATGGTGCAAAATGTGAAAATTACGGACCTTCCGCATGAGAGTCGATTGCTCTACCAAGGAGGCTAAAGACCATAGAGGTCAGAGGAGTGAGGTTTACCTGCTACACTTACTGGCATACGTTACACTAGGTGTATGATAGGGCCCACACACACACAAACATTGGTAGGGTTAAGTATTGTTTAGTATATACCAAAACTCAAAAACATACATTTAATTGGACAACATGCAAAACAGAACCAATTTACACAAATACACAAGACCTAAGTTGCCGTTGACATGAGAGCTCACTGGCTTATGCATTGGTTAATTGGCACCAACATCCCAATCCTCGCACTTTACTTATCATTACCCTGTTTTGTCAAATGCCAAAAAATAAATCTTTGAAAAAAATAAAGCTGCCTCATATCTAAAATAGGCATTTCATGGTTTAGTATAATCGTTACATTCTCAAGCATTTCACTAATCATATTTTTCAAGGATACTATAATTGCAATACTCACAACAACATTGCATATGTTCTCAGCATCTCAGTCATAACTAATGCAATAGTAAACGCAGTAAATTCAGGGTTGAGTTTTGGGTCCGCTGCTATTTATCATCTATCTTCTTCCACTTGGTTATATTGTCCTTAAACACCAAATCCAATTTCATTGCTACACAGATGACACCCAGCTCTACCCATCAACCAAACCCAACCACAAACTCCCACCTTTATCCCTTACTAACTGCTTTGCAGACATCAAATCCTGGTTCAACACAAACTTCCTGAAATTAAATGACAATAAAACTGAACTTCTACTTATAGGTACATGATCCACTTTAAATAAATCACATAGTTTTTCCATTCCCAGATAGGATCAGGGCCGGCGCGTCCATAGAGGCGACCTAGGCGGCTGCCTAGGGCGGCAGTATAGAGAGGGCGGCATCCGCGACACCTCCCTTATCACCCGTGTCCTCAGTTATGTCCGCGACACCTCCCTCACCACCCACGTTCTCAGATATATTCGCGCATAGACGCAAGAATAGAGAGGGCGGCGCCAGCGACAGCTCCATCAGCACCCGCGTGTTCTCAGTTATATCCACGCATAGGCGGCAGAATAGAGAGTGCGGTGTCCGCGACACCTCCCTCCCTCAGCACCCGCGCGTCCTCAGTTATATCAGCTCATATTGCGGCAGAATAGAGGTCCGCAACACCTCACTTCATTTTCATAACCGGTCACTTTCGTTTTCACATTGGGGTTGACGGCGGCGTGATCGTCCTCTGCCTAGAGCGGCAGTTCAGCTTGCTCCGGCCCTGGATAGGATTCTGTCATTACCCCCTCCCTTCAGGTTAAGAGTCTGGGGGTCATCTTCGACAGCACCCTTTCATTCACTGCACATGTTAACAATGTCAGCCAGTCCGCCGATTTCCACCTTCGAAATATAAATGGTTTACGTCCTTCCCTCACACCTCATTCAGCTGCCATTCTTGTTCATAGTTTAGTCGTATCCAGTTTAGATTACTGTAATTCTCTTCTATTTGGCCTCCCTAAAAAAACTCTTCATAAATTACAACTGGTACAAAACGCTGCAGCCCGTACTATCTCGAAAACCCCCTCTGTCTGTCACATCACACCCGTTCCACAACAGCTTCACTGGCTTCCCATCTCTTTCAGAATTAATTATAAAATACTTCTTCTCACTTTTAAAGCCATCCACAATAAGGCAAGGCAAGTTTATTTATATAGCACATTTCATACACAATGGCAATTCAAAGTGCTTTACATAAACAATAATAAAAGAAACAAGTAAAATAAAAATAAAAACAAATAATAAAAATGCGTAAAAACAAAACAAAACATAAAAACAGGTAGTGCAATCTGTCGGACGCAGATTATAATAATAATAATGATAATAATAATAAGGATAATAATAATAATAATAATAATAATTAATTTTATTTATATTGCGCTTTTCTCAAACTCAAAGCGCTAACAAGAGCATCAACACACAGAAGAACATGAAATACACAAAAAAAGCAAGAATGATAATAATGATAAAAATATACATATTAAAAGAAGGCCTCATGAGTTATAAGCAATAATAAAAAGATGAGTTTTAAGAAGTTTCTTAAAACAGTCCAGGGAACTGGCGTTTCTGGGGCCTCATGTACGAAGACTTGCGTGGAAATCTTACTAAAACATTGCGTACGCACAAAGCTGTAAATGTGCGTACGCAGAAAAAAATTCAGATGTATGAAACACTGCGTACGCCGAATCTCACGCATATTCTTTTGTACATCTGAATGAACGTGAAACTGAGCGCAACATGCACGAGCACAAAACCCCTCCCTGCCTCCTCCCCCGTATGAATATGCTAATGACTATGCTAATGGCAAAACCCAACGAAAAAGCAACGGCAAAAGCAAGCAAGAAGAGAAACTTTGAACAGAATGTGAATTGTACAGTAGGTGCTGCTTTCTGAGGTAGACCGGAGAAAAGCGGTGTTATTTGCAAGTTTGTTCTCTGGAATTAACAACAAAAGAAAAAAATTAAGTGGGAGAGTTTAGCTGATGCGGTTAACACAGTTGGGTCTGAATATCGCACATGTGTGAATTAGAAAATAAATAGTGTGATTCATAGGTGTAAAATGTTGCAGCACCCTTAACAGTCTCAGTGGCGCAGCTCGTAAGACGCATGTCAACATGTTTTGACACGTTCGAGCATGAACTCGGTTCGAATCCAGCGTCTGATGAACTCTTTCTTCTTTTTTCCCCCGCTACATATCGGATTTTGCCAACTATTTATCACGAGAAGGACAAGTAGGAATCATCAATAAGTCTGTGCATCACATTTTATTTGCACATTTATTGAATGGAAATGTTTCACGCATGCAAATTCATCTTCAGATAGTGTCTTTATAGCAATGTGTGTGCGGTAGATCGCTCAGATTACATTGGGAAAACAGGCGACTGCTGCAAATTGCGCTTTAATGTTTAGCTGGTCAACTGCATGGTATGGAAACCTTTTATACCTGCTAGATGAACCCGTCTCATACAGCTGCCATTGCAAGGCTCAGACACTTTGTAGAGAGCAATTTAACACAACTGCCTTTAGGAGTCGCCAATGGAAATAAAACAGACGCGCACAAAAAAATGTGCATACGCCAGCCAAGAAGCTGCCGTGGAGCTGCGCACATTCCCACGTTCAGTTCATCGTTAGTAAATCCAAACGTGAGCGATTCTGAGCGTGAAACCAGGCGTACGCAAAGTTTTTGTGCGTACGCACTGTTGATACATGAGGCCCCTGATGTTTGTGGGGAGAGCATTCCACAATTTGGGTGCACGATAAGAGAAAGCCCTGCCGCCCATGCTGCTAAGTTTGCAACGGGGCTGATACAAGGTGAGCCCCGAAGCAGAACATAGATTGCGAGTGGATGAGGAGGTTGATATCAGGTCACATATATAATCAGGTGCAGAACCATGAACAGCTTTGTAAGTTAAAATCAAGGTTTTTTAAAACCGATGCGTGACTTTACAGGCAACTGCTGAAGAACAGGAGTAATGTAAGAGCGAGATGATGTGCGAGTCAACACACGTGCGGCCGAGTTTTGAACATATTGTAAGATCTTAAGTGAATTGGCTGGCAGACCCCCAAATAAAGAGTTACAAAAATCTAGACGAGACGTAATAAAAGCATGGACAAGCTTTTCAGCATCTGGTGTTAAGAGAAAATCTCGCTCCCCCATGCCTTGCTAATCTCGTTCATATCGCCACACCTTCTCGAACACTCAGGTCTTCCACTTCCATTCACCTCACTGTTCCCTCCGTCCGCCTCGTCACCACGGGGAGCAGATCCTTCAGTCACTCTGCTCCTTGGAATTCACTCCCTCCTGATCTCCGTAATTTAGACTCTCTTTCACAGTTTAAGTCCAAACTCAAAACACATCTGTTTATATTAGCCTATTCTCTTTGACCCGGTTGCATTGTTAAAGTTTGTATTGTATTCTATGGCTGCGTCCGAAACCGCATACTTCCATACTATATAGTATGCCAAAATCAGTATGCGAGCCGAGTAGCATGTCCGAATTCATAGAATTCGAAAATCAGTATGCGAGAAGTACCCGGATGACTTACTACTTCCGGCGAGATTCCGGAGTGCGCATCCCATGCATGCTGCGCTATCCCATGATTCCCCGCGAAAGAATTCATGAATGGAAGTAAAGCGACGCAACGTGACCATGACAAAATGGCGGATGTAGTGCGTCTGAATTCCATTCATACTTTTCACAATCATACTGTATAGAACGTACTTTTCTAACGGCCTAGTAATACGTTTAAATTTAAATGCAGTACCTACTGAGTAGTAGGCGGTTTCGGACGCAGCCCATTGTATTAATTGTGTTTTTATTTGAATTGATTGTTTTAGCTGTCCTGTATGGTGACTTTGAGTAGCCCCTTTCACACATACAGACCTTTTCCGGAAAGGTTGTATGTGTGAACAGGTCCTTTTTGAAAATACCGGTAAATTCGTTCTGGCTATTTTCCGGAAAGAGAAGTTGTAACATTACCGGCAATTTGCCGGAATGCTGCGCTGTGTGAATGCAGAAGGAAGATTGCCGTAATAAGCGCGTGCACGTCTAGAACGTGCTGACGTGAGACGTCTGCTTTAGCCAATCACAACAGTCAGACGCATTTACGTCCGCGTGGTTTGTGAGAATAAAAGCCTTTGAATATTTTTCCAGACACATTTAGCTGCTAGAAGTTAGTCAGATCACGTTTATATGTTCTTCTTAATGCCAACTGTGTAAATAATCATCGATAAGATGCTTATGATAAGCCGTTGTTTGTTTACCTTCAAGCTTTGCGTGTGCCTGTGAAACAGCCTGTGAGCGCCCGCACACGCACATATTATGAACATCTCGACATGCGAAAGTGATCCTGCGAAAGTTGTTCACAATATTGATCATCCACAGAGTTTATAATTTAGTCAAATGTTTACAAATACAAGCGCAGCCGTTTAAAGCTCATTTGTGGTGAATGATGTCAGAATTTACCGGTATTTTGGAATGGATGTGTGAATGCTCTTTTCCGGAAAATTTCCGTAACGTCCTCGCCTGTGTGAACAGCGCTTTTTTGAACATACCGGTAAAGTCGTTCCGGAAATTTTCCAGATATTTACCGGTATCACTGTGTGAAAGGGGCTTTTGAGTGTCATGTAAGGCGCCTTTAAATAAAAAGCATTATTATTATTAGTAGTAGTAAATCTGCATTAATAACAGCAAATAAAATCAGTGTTTTTTCCAGAAATATGACCCCATTTATAAAAAAAAACCCAACACCTCTCCTGACTTACAACACCCAGACCCGTTAAATGAAGCGCACAGTACATGTGACCTTAAATATTACATTCATGCCACGACAGAATAAGCTAGATTATCAACACTAGTTAAATCTCCATTGATTACTTCACATAACAGATATGACTTCCCACTCACCCGATTCAATCCACAACTCGGGCTGTTTCACTGACTCCAAAATCTGCATTCGGACTGTTGTCCAATTACACACAGTATGATACAGCAGGTACCGTATGAGGCTTTAGTACCCAACCCTAGCTGCATGACAGAAAGCACTGTTTACACAACCAACCAACTAAAAAAAAAAAAAAAAAAAAAGTGTGCAACTCCATTATCTGAAATATCAGAATATCTCAGTTTCAGACATGCAAAACAGTCATGCATTGATCTACAGTTACAAACGAGCTCTTATCGTTTCCTAGAAAACATGCATACATTTTCCCACACAAACATCCACTGCGTATCAAATGACAGGCCGCCATTCTAGCTTCAAGAAATTAAATGACTGCTAATATTTACTCCAAATGTTGGCGTAGATTTCCATCAGATGCTCCGTTTTCCGCCCACAGTCCCAACACGTGCACTATAGGTGAACTGGGTAAACAAAATAGGTCGTAGTGTATGAGTGTGTATGGAAATGCGAGTGTGTATGGGAGGTTTGCAGCTGGAAGGGTATCTCCTGTGTAAAACACATGCTGGAATAGTTGTCGGTTCATTCCGCTGTGGTGACCTCTGAAATAGAGATTAAGCTGAAGGAAAATGAATGAATAAGTTGCTTTAAATGCTTTGCGCTATAAATATATGCATAAAGGAAACTGGGTGAGTTTGTGCTTGTTTTTAAATATCTATCATGAAGATAACAGTACATCGTCATTTTACAATAATATCTACATGCAAATGATTATTTTATGGCATTACACTCGCTGACATTGGAAAAAAAGTTGCGGTAACACTTTATAATAACTACACACTATAAATCATTTATTAAGCATTAGCAAATAGTGAATTCATTATCTGTTAAGCATTAACTCTACATTAATAAGTGTTAGTAAGCAGTTTATAACTGCAGCTACAAATGCTCTATTCTTGACTTATAAGCACCTATATAATGTGCTTAATAATTGTATTTTCATACTCTGTTAATGATTTATTTTTCATTACTAAATTAAGTATCGAATTATTTACAAAATGTTTATATTTAAGAGTAGTTGAGGGTTTTTAGGATCATTCAGAATGAGTTAGTAAATGATTAATAAACTATTGAAATCAACATTTATATGTCTTATTATTCAGGCATATACTAATAGTTAACTAATATGTTAGTAAAGGCTTTATTAACTCAACTTCATGCAGTTTTGTGACCTAATCTAAAGTGAGGACTATTCATGCTTTATAAATGCCTTATAAATGACTATTAAAGGCTCAGAATCAAATGAACGATAATCTGTAAAATCTTTTCTAAAAAGTAAAATACTGTAAAGTTTAAACATTGCAAAATAACAGGAGTGTAAAAATATGACATCCAACTGGATAAAACAACAACAATATAATCATTTAACATTATAATAAGATGCAATGTTTAAACTCTACAGTGATTCTATTTTAGGTAAGATTGCAAAGATTAATTTTTCATTTGAAGTACAGTTTCATTTGTGTATCTTTAAATGAAGAGAAATTAATGTCTTTTTTTCCTGTTTAAAATTTAACTGAGCCTTTATTTGTCATTTATAAGGGATTTATAATGCATGAATAGTCCTCACTTTAGATTAGGTCACAAAACTGCATAAGGTTGAGTTAATAAAGCATTTATTAACATATATAGTAACCATTAATATATTAGCTACGTGTATGCTGGATTCAATTCCAACAAAATGACTGAAAGAGCTGCTACCTGCTATAGGAGAACCTCTTCTTAACATTATCAACTCTTCTTTATCTATAGGCCATGTTCCAAACTCTTACAAGCTAGCTGTTATTAAGCCTATTATTAAGAAACCGCAACTAGACACCAACAACTTAGCTAACTATAGGCCTATTTCGAATCTTCCATTTATGCCTAAAATACTAGAAAAAGTTGTTTCCACTCCATTATGCTCTTTTCTGCAGACGAACAATATTTTTGAAGTGTTTCAGTCAGGTTTCAGGGCTCACCACAGTAAAGAAACTGCCTTAGTGAAAATAACCAATGATTTACTCTTAGCTGCTGGGTTAGGGTTAGGGTGCGTCTCGCTATTAGTTTTACTCGATCTTAGTGCGGCATTTGATACCATTGACCACAATATCCTCATAAATCGCTTAAAGTCTACAGGTGTCCAGGGACAGGCTCTACAATGGTTTAAGTCATACTTAACTGACCGCTACCAGTTTGTGAATATTAATGGACAGCCTTCACAAGTCAGCCCAGTAAAGTATGGGGTGCCTCAAGGATCAGTTTTAGGCCCTTTGATGTTTACAATTTACATGCTACCTCTGGGAGACATTATTAGAAGACATGGGATCAGCTTTCACTGCTATGCAGATGATACTCAATTATATGTTTCAACTAAACCTGACGAGACGTCTGAACTTTCTAAACTAACTAAGTGTATCAAAGACATCAAAGACTGGATGACCAACAATTTTCTTCTCTTAAACTCCAACAAAACAGAATTATCACTTATTGGGCCTAAATCTTGCACACAGCAGATCTCGCAATTCAATTTACAATTAGAGGGATACAAAGTTAGCTTTAGCTCTACTATAAAAGATTTGGGTGTCATATTAGACAGCAATCTAACTTTTGAAAACCATTTATCCCATGTCACAAAAACTGCCTTCTTTCATCTGAGAAATATCGCTAAATTACGAAATATGCTATCCATCTCAGATGCAGAAAAGCTAGTCCATGCTTTTATGACTTCGAGACTGGATTACTGTAATGCTCTATTTGCTGGCTGCCCAGCATCCTCTATTAACAAACTTCAATTAGTACAAAATGCAGCAGCCAGAGTTCTGACCAGGTCTAGAAAATATGATCATATCACCCCAATTTTATCCTCCTTACACTGGCTGCCTGTTAAGTTTTGTATTGAATTTAAAATATTACTTCTCACCTATAAAGCTCTAAACAATCTAGCTCCTGTTTATCTAACCAACCTTCTGTCTCGCTACGAACCAACTCGCTCCTTAAGATCTCAAAATTCAGGGCTTCTGGTAGTACCTAGAATAGCAAAATCAAGTAAAGGAGGTCGAGCCTTCTCTTTCATGGCTCCTACACTCTGAAATAGCCTTCCTGATAACGTCCGAGACTCAGACACACTCTCCCAGTTCAAAACTAGATTAAAGACCTATCTGTTTAGTAAAGCATACACTCAGTGCATCACCTAGCGGGTTCCACACAGGCTTCTACATCTTGCTTATATACACGATGAACAGCAGCTACGCTAATTATTTTCTTTATTCTCTATTTTCACCTGGGGATACTCATCCCGAGGTCCTCAGATTAGGCGGAGTCACTGATTGGATCCAAGACCAGCGACGTGATGATCCCAAGGTTTCCATATCCGGGACCAGGCCATATCCTGAGCTGCTGCTGCGCTGATGGTCATGGGGAGTGGAGAACATGAGTCTGATTCCAGCGACGCTCCAGGGACAGACGAGTCTTCGCTGAGGCCAGCTTCCAGCCTAAACCACGGCGAATGAAGCTCTGCACAAGACTTTTGGCCAGCGGAGAAATTAAAATGGTCGTGCCCAACTGAGTCTGGTTCCCTCAAGGTTTTTTTTCTTCACTCCCATCAGGTGAAGTTTTTTTTCCCTCTCCGCTGTCGCCACTGCCTCGCATGGTTCAGGATTGGTAGAGCTACGCATCAATGAATTTGCTCTTCAGTGCTTGAACTCTCAGTAATGATTAAATCACACTGAACTGAGCTAAACTGAGCTGAACTGAACTTAAACACTAAAACCTGAACCACACTGTTCCAGTTACTATGACCATTTATGTGAAGCTGCTTTGACACAATCTACATTGTAAAAGCGCTATACAGATAAAGCTGAATTGAATTGAATTAATATATTAATATAACAAACATTTTGTAAATAATTCGATACTTAATTTAGTAATGAAAAATAAATCATTAACAGAGTATGAAAATACAATTATTAAGCACATTATATAGGTGCTTATAAGACAAGAATAGAGCATTTGTAGCTGCAGTTATAAACTGCTTACTGACGCTTATTAATGTAGAGTTAATGCTTAACAGATAATGAATTCACTATTTGCTAATGCTTAATAAATGACTTATAGTGTGTAGTTATTATAAAGTGTTACCAAAGTTGCATTTATTTAGCACAAATCTAACAACGAGCCGAACAATGGGCTTCAAATGCTTGTTTTCAGAGCATCTGGTCACTCAGCGTCCGCTTGGCTTTGCGTGTTTGAGGTCTTTCCTATAAAAGCTTAATTCATCCTCACAGCTTGTGGTCAAACACGAAGCGTCCCGGTTCCTCCCCCCGAAAAGCCAGACCTCCAGGGAAAAGGCCGTTGCCCCAAATAAATGAAATGCCCCTCAGAGCAGAGCAGATTAGACGCACAGACGTCTCTTGCCTAATTCCTCCTCTAAGCTGGATGTTTGCTCATGTTCTGCACTTGTAGGATTTCTGCTCCATTTGTTTGCTTGGTTTTATAAAACAGTTTTCAAGTAACCCGCCATGCTCGTTTATTAAAAAAATAAGAGGTATTAGTCGCAGTGTTAAGTATTAAAATCAATGGAGGTTTTCATTCACTCGTTTTCCTTTGGCTCAGTCTTTTATTTATCAGAGGTCGCCACAGCGGAATGAACCGTCAACTTCTTCAGCATGTGTTTTACACAGCAGATGCCTATCCAGCCGCAACACAGTACTGGGAAACACACATACACACTCCCATTCACACACACACTTATACACTACGGCCTATTTTGTTTACTCACTTCGCCTTTGGCGCATGTCTTTGGACTTGTGGGGGAAACCGAAGCACCTGGAGCAAACTCACTCCAACATGGGGAGAACATGCAAACTCCTACATGCTAACTGGCCATGCCCGTGTCCTCCGGGTGCTCCGGTTTGCCCCACAGTCTAAAGAAATGCACAATAGGTGAATTGAGTAAACTAAATTGGCCATAGTTTATGTGTGTGCCCGCTGCGTGAAACGTATGCCGGAATAGTTTGCTGATAAAATAAATGAATGAAGCAACATCATTTCTTGTACCCGAAGGTTTTAAACTCTATTGAAATGCTCACAGTCACAGGCCTTAAACACACACGATGATGATAAATCTTCACTGTATTATGATTAAACTTAGCAGTGATTGTAAATCACGTGTGTTCTGTAGCTCCTGGTCAACCATGATTCAGACTCAGCACTGCAGATCTTGAGATATGACTCTTGTAGATGCACACGTTGCCATATTAATGCTGAAATGATATCCAGCGGGTAAAATAAGTATTGAACACGTCACCATTTTTCTCAGAGAGCATATTACTAAAGGTGCTGTTGACTTGAAATTTTCTCCAGATGTTGATGAAAACCAAAGAAACCCAAATAAGCAAAACAAATCCAACTAGTTTACAAATTAAGTTAGAAGTAATAAAATGAAATGATGCAGGGAAAAGTATTGAACACATGAAGAAAGGGAGGTGTAGAAAGGCAGTGAAAGCCCAGACAGCAGCTGAAATCTCTCAGTAGTTCTTCAGCAACCCTCTGCCCTTCACCAGTGTAAATGAATATCAGCTGTTTCAGTCCAACATCTACATTAGCAGGAGGATGAAGATGAAGCCAGGGTGGACATTTCAGCAAGACAATGATCCAAAACACACCCAAGAAAACTCTCTAATGGTTTCAGAGTAACCTGTAGAATGGCCCAGCCAATCACCTGAGCTGAATCCAATAAAGATCAGATTTGATAGTCGAGACCCACAGAAGCATCAAGACTTTTACACTGTTGAAGTCTGTGAAAAGCTCACACCTGAGCAATGCATGAGGCTTCATTCTCCATATGAGAGATGTCTTTGAGCTGCCATCATTAATGAAACATTTAATATAAAGTATTAAACACGCTTCAGTAGTTCAGCGCTTTTAACTTCTGTCATTTCATTCTTATTACACAACTAATTTTTCAGATTATTGGTGTTTCATTTTATTTTTATGTTTGTATTATTTGAGTTTTCACAAAATCTGCTTTAATTCCATGTCAACATTAGAATTATTATTCCCAGGGGGGAAAAAACTGAACTCTTCAAGCATTTATTTATTTGTGTATTTGGCAGGGACGGTGTACATTAATTAGCATTTCTGCCAATGCACCAGAATTAGCCTGAAGGCTATTTTTTATCTGTTGTCCCTTAACAACCTAGAAAACACAATAGAAAAATTAAACAATCTACACTGAAAAAAAGTGTTGCATGCAGAACTGTTGCAAACAATGTATTTGTGTTGAATTTAAACAAACAAATTAAGTTTAATAATGTTCAACTTAATTTGTTTGTTTAAATTCAACACAAATAAATTGTTTACAACCACTTAACATAAAAAAATGAGTAAATCCTAGGAATCATCTCTGAATATTTTTTTTCAGTGTATCAAACATATTTAAAAAGTACTAAAATAGACATGGTCAGATAGATGTTAAAAGAGAATATTTACAAATGAAGCTAAAACACCAACATTTTGTAATAGAGATAAAAATAGCTGAAACACATTTAAACAACAGATCATTTTTATGGTGGGCACAATTGGAAACATAGTTTTAATTTAATCAGAATGATGACACGTCTGATTCTCTATAAACCAGCTTTTTGAATGTTTTTTGAATATATTAAATGAGGTATCTATTGAACACGTCATATGCGAAAACCCTCTAAATCCATCTGACCTCTTTTCTTTTGAGCATTTTCTATCAGGCTCGTCTGATTATGTTCGGAAGCTTCATTTTATATGTAATGATAATGTATTTAGTAAATAAAATCTAATTTATTATTTTTTTAAATGTTACTTTAGACTATTCTTTAGTTTTTAACAAGGTAGATTTCATTTTGCGTTACAACCAGCTAAATCCACGTCTGATTTTTTATGCAAAACCCTCTAAATCCACCTATCGGGACAAGACTTTTATTAGTTGAAAATGAAGATGCTATTAAAAATTATTTTTGCAAACTTAAAACACAACACACAAACCACTTAAAGGTAAAAATACTAAAATCTATCAAGTAAGTGGCGGTTCATTCCGCTGTGACAAACCAGGGAAACAGCAGAAGGAAAATGAATGAATGAAATCTGTCAGTGCATTAATCAATAACATCAAAACTGACATTAATGAAATCTTAACAATCTGTTGGCATTGCTAATATTTGTGATTGAGATTGAATGCAAGTAGAGCGATGTAAACATTGCACACTAAGCTTGGTAGATTCAAATAATGTAGAGTAGAAGATTGTGAAACATCAATATCTGTGCATAATCCATGAATATAAAAAGCTTATCATATGTATAGGCTTTATGAAGTGATTTAAATAATGTATAGTTTTACACATTATATTTATCTTTAAAAAAAATAGCTTAAAGGGCCATGACACCCCCCACTTTCTGTTAAAGTCTACTTCGGAATTTTTTCTAAAGATGCATGATTAATGGGCGTGGAGCTCCGCGAGCATCGGGCAGGAGTGGGCGTGGCCAGCAGGGGAGAAGGGGAGCGAACGAAGCTAGCTCACAAAATGAGACAAACCGTGAGGAGACGCATGAGTTTATAGTTTACAAAGTTAAAATGCAAAGAAATAAACAGTGATTTAATGCCCTGCTACATTTGTTATTCGTAATTTCATATACACATAACCACAATTCATATCATTGTAAAGATAAGTGTGTTCATATAAACACTATAAATGAGGACTTCTCCGCCGATCCCTGTATCCAGCAGACTCAGTGGAGCAGGTCTCCTGACCTGTCTATTTTAACCATTAGCCCTGCTGGTAATATAGAGGATTTAGGCGAACACAGCAGCACAGTGATGTGTCTGAATGTGAATGAACTCCTGATACAAGACAACATCCGCCATTCTCTAATTTTCGTGCTGCTCTCCCGACAAAAATGCTAGCAGCACACACACAGCTTTGCTGTATGATCGGCCCTGACAAGATCGTGGGGGAAAACATGCAACAAACCCCGTGGATCATGGAAACAAACACATACGAGCCTTCATGAACGGCTAAATACTGTGTGCCGTGGGTCCGCGTCTCACAGCTCGGGCTTGACTCTGGCAGGTCTCATGAATAATTAAGCAGCCGGCTCTTCTCATAGGATAAGGAAACTCCGCTATGAATAATAATGAGAAACCGACGCGTCATCATTGCACTTGCAGTACTGCTCTATGTCGACGATTTTGATCCCGCCCCAAAAATCATTTTAAACCCGGAAGCTGAAATTAGCTGACAAAAGCTCAAAATTATCCAGTTTTCCCCACAATTAAAGCTGACAGCTGCTAACATTGTCTTAACTGATGCTCAACACACACAAATCTGTTAATATAAAAAAAAAAGTTCTCCAGGGTGTCCTGAACCTTTAAATTAGCAAATAAAACACAAGGTAGGTCTGCTGGGCAAAAAGGGGATGTCTTTCAGGTAAGTTTAGAAGCTGTCATTCATTCACTCAAGGTCTTGATCTACTGTTTATTCTCACAGCATCCACCTGGGATAAAAGACCAGCATCTTAACTCTGTCTTTTATGAAATGAAGTTGCCGTTTATTGTATAGTAAATCTGACTCAAAGTAGCATCACTGCGCAAACAAACATTATTTATGTAAGCTACACTTCCAAATCTACATTGTGTTTCTTTTTCTTATAATGCACAAAGTATTGAGGTAAGGGACACTTTTGTTTGCTATTCACTGACAGTCAGACAGGCTCATCCAGTTCATTAAACTCAGTCTTTTAAAATCGAAATCGAAATAAAACAGTCTCCTCATAAAAGCCGGCGTATCGGCGCGCTGCTGCGTTGACAACATATGATTCGATTCGCATTCTCCTGCCTGAGAGGGCCAATTTATCAGCAGGACAGCGCTCCTCCTCATACTTCAGCCTCCACATCAAAGATTCTGAAAGCAGGTCAATGTGCTCCAGGATTGGCCAGCCCTGTCACCAGATATGAACATTATTGAGCATGTCTGGGGTAAGATGAAGGAGGAGTCATTGAAGATGAATCCAAAGACTCTTGATGAACTCTGGGAGTCCTGCTGTCTTTGCCATTCCAGATGACTTGATTAATCAGTGATTAGAGTCATTGCAGAGATGTATGGATGCAGTCCTCCAAGCTCATGATGGAGTCAGACACAATATTCATTCTGTTTCCACTGCAGCAGGACTTTATATTCTATACTGGACATTATTTCTGTTCAGTGACGAGACTTTTGCCTAAGCAAAGTCAGACCTTACTGTCCTAATTAAATCATTAAAAATCAAGGCTTGATCATATTTTATTGTGGTAAAATAAGCGTAATCTAGAGGCCTTTGCCTTTCATATGAGCCACTTCTGATATCAAATGATCAACTAGAAGTCAAGTTATTATTTGCTGTTCCTAAAACTTGGATAGACGACAAGACTTTTGTCAGGTAGTGTATGTTGGCTTGCATAAAATATAATTAATTGTACCAAATGTCACTCACAATTACTCTGAAGAAGCCACTGAACTCCAGCAAACAAGAGAAGAGTTATGCCGAGTTCAGACTGCATGATTTTCAAAGTAGTCTTGTCACAGATGTTTTCACACTGCATGACTATCTGGGCTAGCGTTTCGTCGCTGCTTTGTTTACACTGCAAGATGGATCGGCGACAGGGGCTTCCACATTGCATGACTTTACTATAGGAAGATTCGCCGACAACTTCGTCCAAACTACGTCTCACAGCCAAAAATACGTCGTACATCTTTTGTTATTAACTACATCAGGGGTCACCAATCTCGGTCCTGGAGGGCCGGTGTCCCTGCAGGGTTTAGCTCCAACTTGCCTCAACACACCCGTCTGGATGTTTCTAATATACCTAGTAGGACATTGATTAGCTTGTTCAGGTGTGTTTGATTAGGGTTGGAGCTAAAATCTGCAGGACACCGGCCCTGCAGGAACAAGTTTGGTGACCACCGAACTACATAATGAGAAAGAAGCCTTTAATGGGGTAGAACATGTACATGTTTGCTCACCTGGGTTTAAAGGGAACTAGCCATTTCTCCTCAACGTTGATAATAAACTAATTTCTTTCTGTATGAAACGTCAAACAGACACGGTTGCTCCTGAGTCCTGTCAAACCTCCACTAGTTTTCCCTCCATTTCGTGGGTCCAAATAAACCGATAAAGAGCGCTTTTAACTTCTCCCCCAGCCTCCCGCTGGCCCGCAGGTACACACACACACGCACACGCAAGTGAATGCTGCTCTCTCATTGGCTGTAGGCGATGGCTGATGTTATTTTCAGTCAAAACTCAATTCACACGGCATGATTTGAATCGCCGACAGCTCCAGATATTCAGCATGCCAAATATCTCACAGGCATCGGCGACTCATCGGCGATTCTCTTAGATCGCGTCTTTGATAGTTCATACTGTGTGATTGTCACTCACGTGCACGAGCACCGATTTGCCTGTGATTTCAGGCATTTGTCGGCGATTTCTCAAAACCTGTCGGCGAGCCAAAATCGGGGCTAAAATCACGCAGTCGGAACTAGGCATTAGCCTTGGTGCATCAGTGACACTGCACAGAGCAGGAGGATGACTGACTTTCACTTACACACTGAACACACACGTGCTGAACTGTTCCTCTGAACTGCACTCTTGAACTCTGAAATTACCCAGAAACATTTAAAGACCTTTGCAGAGAATTCCCCACCGGATTGGAGATGCGTCCCGGCGGGTCAGGAGTTCAAATCCCCTGTCACCGCACTGACTACAGTAATCCCTGTAGAGCAAACATCCAGAGAGAAGCGCCGCTGACGAGACTACAACACACTGACTGATGACAGAAAGAGAGAGAGAGTGTGTGTGTGTGTGTGTGTGTGTGTGTGTGTGGACTCCAGCAGATGGCAAAACCTCTGTGTGCAGCAGGCAAATGAAGATCAGGAGAGTGTGTGCGGGTTTCAGAGATTGAGTGAGTCTGAGAGAGAGTGTGTGTGTGCGCGTGTGTGTGTGTGTGTGTACGTGTTTTTGTGACATATCAGGACACAAATCTGTATAATGACATGGGTATTGAATAGGTATTACAAAAAGGTGGTGAAATATGAGGACATTGGTGACGTCCTCATTTCTCAAAATGCTTATAAATCCTACAGGATGAGTTTAATCAGAGAGTAAAGCTGCACACAGTCTCCTGTGATGGTTGGGTTTAGGGGTGGGGTGGGGTGAGGGCAATATAATATACGGTTTGGACAGTATAAAATGAATGGAAACCTATGTAATGTCCCCACTTTTCACAAAAACAAACATGTGTGTGTGTGTGTGTGTGTGTGTGTGTGTGTGTGTGTGTGGAAAGAAGGGAACATTATGTTCAGAATGATGCACATGAATGCAGATGCTGCTGCTTGACTCCTCATTATCAGCTCACAGTGGTTTACATAACGCATTAATTAATAACACTGCAGTTAAAACTCAAGCGTAGGCAAGCGTTCACACACACATGCCTTGATTGGGGGACTAAAGCTTGTCTAGAGACTAAAAGAAGAGCACAGTTTGATAAAAGTAAACTTTGGAAACCGGTTTTGTCAAACGAATGCTGATCAACTCTCCTGAATGTAAATTAAAGATCAGCCTGGCGGTTAGTGAGACACTCAGCCCAGCCCGTCATCTGTGCCACACTCAGGGCCTTAAATTTGCTTCATTGCTCAATCTGATTGAGCCTCCTGAACCAATTCAGATTATGACTACGTGCCTATGTGCATTGAGTTGCTGTCATGTGTTTGTTCCTTGTGTACTGTCGGGGATGTTTTCTTCCACTCTGGGGTGATTTGAGTCTCAATTTGGCCACTCTTGCTCCGTTTCAGCAAATGGGATGATTTTGGTGACTATTAAGCAAATCCCAATAAACTCTAATTCTGGTTAAAATGTAAAGTTGTAAATAGACAGAAGAAATAGGGAAAATATATGTTGAGAATGGTTTTGGAATCGGATCGTGACCTCTAGAATCGGAGCCAAGTTCGAATCAAATCATGACCCCCAAAAAGGGAATCTGATCACTACCGCAGAATGTGAATCAGATTCAGATCATGACCCCAGAATAGGAATCAGCATCATGTTGGATTGTGACCCCCAGATTGGAAATCAGATCGTGACCTCCAGAATCAGAATCGGACCATGACCAGAGTTGGATCGTGACCTGCAGAAGCAGATTGACCCCCTGAATTGGAATCAGATGGAACTGAGACCACCAGTATCAGAATCGGATCATAACCCCCAGAATCGGATTGGATCTTAACCCCTAGAATCGCAAATGAATTAGATCGTGACCATTAGAATCGAATTTAAATCGGAATCAGAATCGAATCATGACCCCCAAAATGGGAATCTGATTGTTACCCCAGAATTTGAATCACATTTAGATCATGACCCCAGATTTGGAATCAGCATGAGATTGGATTGTGACCCCCAAAATTTAAAATCGAATCATGACCTCCAAGATCAGAATCAGACCGTGATTCCCAGAACCCCAATCAGAATCGGATTGTGACCTACAGAAACGGATTGACTCCCTGAACTGGAATTAGAACAAGATGAAACTGAGACCCCCCCAGTATCAGAATTGGACCATATCCCCTAGAATCAGATTGGATCATAACTCTCAGAATCGGAATTAAATCAGAATCAGATCTTGACCACCAGAATCCAACTGTAATCGTAATCCGAATCAAATTGTGACCCCCAAAAATTGTAATCTGATCGTCACCCTAGAATATGAATCAGATTCAGATCAGATCATGACCGCTGAACTGGAATCATCATTGGATTGGATTGTGACCCTCAGAATTGAAATTGGATCATGACCTCCAGAAACAGACCTTGATCACTTGAATTGGACGATGAACCTCAGACTCCCAATCAGAATCAGATTGTGACCCCTAGAAACAGACTGGATCATGACCCATAGAATCAAAATCAGACTGTGACCCCCAGAATTGGACTGTCAGGCCTAAAATCAGAATTGTACCATGATACCTAATGTCAGATTTAGATCATGATCCCCCAAATCAGAAATGAAACCAGAATTGGATCACAACCCACAGAATTGGATCAGATTGTGACCCCTAGAATCAGAATCTGACTGTGACCTCAGAATTAGACCATGATCCCTAGATTTGGATCATGGCCCCTCAGAATCAGAATCAGGAACCCCAGAATAAGAATTGTATAATAACCCCAAGATTCGGATTGGATTGTGACCCCTAGAATAGGAATCTGATTGTTACCCCAGAATATGAATCAGATTCAGATCATGACCCCACAATCGGAATCAGCCTTGGATTGGATTGTGACCCTTAGAATTGACATTGGATCATGATCTCCAGGATCAGAATCTGACAATGATCCCCAGAATCCCAATCAGAATCGGATTTTGACTCACAAAAACAGATTGATCCCCTGAACTGGACTTAGAATCAGATCGAATTGTGACCACCTGTATCAGAATGGGAGCATAAGCCCCAAAATCAGATTGGATTGTGACCCCCAGAATTTAAATCGGATCCATGATCCCCTAAATCGGACCGTGATCCCCAGAATCCCAATCAGAATTAAATCATGACTCGCAGAAACAGATTGAATCATAACCCCTAGAATCAAAATCAGACTGTGATCCCCAGAATATGACTGTAATACCTACAATCAAAATTAGATAATGATCCCCTAAATCAGAATTGGACTGTGATTTAGAGAATTGGATCAGATCATGACCCCTAGAATCAGAATCAGACTGTGACCTCCAGAATCAGAATCTGATTACATTTTCATCCCCTGAACTGGAATTAGAATCAGATCCAATTGTGAACCCCAGTATCAGAATCATACCATAGCACCTAGAATTGGTTTAGATCATGAATCCCAGAATCATAATTGGATCATGACCCTTCAGAATCAGATCAGGACCCCCAAAATCTGATTAAATTGTGATCCCCAGAATCAGAATCAGACCGTGATCCCCAGAATCAGAATCGGATTGTGGTCTCCAGAGTTGGAATTAGAATCAGATCAAATTGTGATTCCTGGTATCAGAATTGCAACACAACCCCAAAGATCAGATTGGATCGTGACACCCAGAATCAGAATTAGAATCAAATCATGGCCCCCTAGAATTGGAATGAGACCGTGCCCGGCCAGAATTGGAATGGGACCGTTACCGCCCAGAATCGGAAAATCACCAGGATTGTAACCCCAAAAATTGGAATGGGATCGTGACCCCCAGAATCAGAATGGGATCATGGCCCCCAGAATCAGACCATAAAGCCCTGAATTGTATTGAATCGTGATGCTCAGAATCGCATCATGACACTTCAGAATTAGAAGCGAACAGTGACCCCCGAGAATCGGAATGGGACTTTGACCCCCGGAAACGGAATGTGACCGTGACCCCTTAAAATCATAATCAGATCAGATCATAACCCCCAAAATTGGAATCAGAATTGGATAAAACCAAAAATCAGATCAAATTTGTGACCCCCAGTATTACAATCACAGTTGGACCATAACCCCCAGAATCGGACTGGATCATGTTGCCTAGAATCAGACCGTTATCCCTGGAATCAGAATGGGGCTGTGACCCCCAGAATCAAAACTGGATCATGACCCTCACACTCCCAGAAATAAAGGTACGAGAGCTGTGACTGGGGTGGTACCTTTTCACAAGGTACACATTTGTACTTGAAGGGTCCATATTGGTACCTCAAAAGAATATTAGTACCCACAAATATTAAGAGTAACACTTTTGTACTTTTGTGTTTTTTAGGTACCAACATGTACCCTTGATGTATTAATATGGACCTTTTAGGCACAAATTTGTACCTTTTGAAAAGGTACCACCCCAGTGACAATTTGCGTACCTTTATTTCTGAGAGTGCAGAATCAGAACCGGATTGTGAAGTCCCAGAAATTCCACCCCTAATAAAGATTAACTAAATTTATCCTTATCAACATGTTTGGATTTCTGAAATACCAGAGTGGATGTAATGTTGATTAAAACCAACACAAATGAACAAGATTTAAATTGACTTTAAAAACCAGCAAAGTCCAAATGAAACAATACCATTTTTAAAAACAGATTTAAAAGTAATTTTTTTTTTTAAATTTACGTTTTATTATGCGAACAACAATTTCCAAAATAACTGTACATTTTTAAAGCAAGTGAAAAAAAAATGTTCCACTGGTGAAATATTAGCATCTTAAAGTGGCTGCATCTAAATATTTTACATGTACAAGTGGTTTCACAGCTAATAAAACAAGTTCAGCAAGCCCCTGGCAAAACTCACACTTTAAAATTCAATTAAAGTCTGCGCAGTGTGAAGCATTTGCAGAGCGCTGGATAAACGAAGAGAAAAACAGCGGCATGCAGAAAGCAAAAGAAGAGCACTGAGAGCTTTACCACTGATCTCCACTTCAGGCCTGCTGTTAGAGCAGCGAGAGAGAAACGGCCAGCTCTTCAGGAGAATCCGCATCTGCAACACACTGATAGTCAAGCCACTCCCTAAAGAGCTTTTAATTAATCCTTCAGCGTCCCCTGGGTCCACACTGACACCCACCACAGGCCTCAGCATAAACAAAAAATTGAAGAAATCAACACTGGACACTACAATCAACACTACAATTTTAATTTACACAATCATTAAGGCGGTGGGTTTAGTTCACTTTTAAAAGTAAAGTCAACTCTTTACAAGAGCGAGTGAACCCTTTGCTTTTAAAGTAAGCTAATAATTTTCACCCAGAGTTTAATAACACCTGGAATTCAGCATTCATGAGTATTTCTGCATGTATTGCAGGCATTATGAACACTGCTCTGCTGTTTGTCACATGAGACGATTCATGTTTGTCTTTCATCCACCGAACAATCCACACCTAAGATAAACTCAATAGATGAACATGTGTGTTGGATGAAGCCTATACAGTAACAGAGTAAACGTTTACTCTAGGCACATACAGGATTTCACAGATTTGAAAAAGGATGTGTGTTTGAAACGTACAAGAAAAATTAACACCAATGTTATTTCAGATGTTTCAACTTATTTCAGATGCGCAAAAACGCAGACAGCGCCCCCTAGAGGAACTGTGGTCGGGAACATGCAAAGAAACGTACTTGAGCACCGCATATCACGTTTGGAAAAGATAAATCAGATAAGGTATGAATTTCCAACGCATGTTGCACATTATCCTTCAGAATTAATGTAATATGAAGATTTGACGACCAAAAAAAAAAAAAAAAAAACATACCTGACGTCATAAACCGCATGACATTTTTTCTAGTGCCATTTATAGTTTAATCACATCCAAAACAAAAGTTTGTTTAAACATAATATATGTGTGTATATTTTATATATTATGTATACATAATACACAGAAAAAAAACTATACAAATTTGTTACATAAATATTTCAATTAAAATACATATACTTGCTGGCCACTTTATTA
>NC_141027.1:6957500-7067500 GCF_052040795.2 Danio rerio | reverse complement strand
TATGTGCAAATGGCGCAGCGCGAATTGAAGGTTTTGCGTGTTTGATGTGCAGATCGCCCAATTTCAAAAATCTGAACTTCAGCGGACATTCGCGCCACGTTAACCAATCAGGAGCTTGCTCATGTGGGGGCGTGATTGTGACGTAGCACCTGTTGTTGGTGTCCGGGGGGAAATCCTCCAGATGACACTGACAGCAGTTCATCAAACTGGGCTTGGCTCAGTCAGAAGCACCGCTGAAAGCCTCCGTCATCCAGGTTCAGTTTCTGGAGGAGTTTATGAGCTCACAGAGCTGGGTGCACCTCTGAAAGGATCAAGTGGACTCAGACACGACCCTAAACGTATCGACGCTGTTTTTCAGTCTTCATAAAGCACATAAACACTGTTATTGTCTTCATAAAATCCATGTTAGGCATTTAGCAGCTACAGTCACCGGGCAGACAGAAGCCCTGCCCATCACGAGAATCCGCGTCAGTTCTGTAGTGAATTTGATGCGCGTATAAACTCAAATGATCACGTGGTTATTTACACACGAATAGCGCGATTTATCCACACGTTCCGTGTCTGGTGTGAACACAGCATGACAACTAACATTAACATTGACTACGTTTACACGGACATCAGTAATTGATAAGACAATTTTTTTGAATGTGTCTTTCATGATCCCGTTTTACATGTTACAGCACATAATTAGATTAACGTCATTACGTCAGCGCGCTATCCGCATTTCCACAGGAGTTTTATGTAATTTCGGGTGTTTTTTTTTAACGACCACAGAGAGTCAGGACCTCGGTTTAACGTCTCATCCGAAAGACGGCGCTCAATGAGCAGTATAGCGTCCACGTCACTATACCGGGGCATTAGGACCCACACAGACCGCAGGTTGGGCGCCCCCTGCTGGCCTCACTAACACCACTTCTGGCAGCAACCTAGCTTTCCCATGTGGTCTCCCATCCAGGTACTGACCGGGCGCAGCCCTGCTTAGCTTCAGCGGGCGACCATGTGAGAGTTGCAGAGAGCTAGCTAACGGCACCAGAGGACAGTGTCCATGAGCTTCGAAGAGTTTCTGATACATATCTGGTGAGTAAATCAACATATGCTTACTTTTTAAAAGGCTTCCTGGCTAGAAATATGATTGTTATTCGTTTACGTTAATTTGGTTATTACAAACTGGGTCATTCGTGGCTGTCCATGTTACGTTAGTCCATAGACTCATGTGATAAGATAAGCTTGAACTATATTAAGTGTTGACAACTATTAAAGTTGGAACGTTAACGTTAATGTGCTTGAATGACCACGTTTGCACTTTCGTAGACATTTAACGTTAGTAAGTTAGGCTAGTCTGTTGTCAGGAAAGTGTTGATGAAACTCTGTTGGGAGTGGACCCCATGAGACACTGTCAAAGTGTTGAAATCAACTCTCAGAGTTTTTTTGGGTCCCCATATTTTGCTGTGTAGAGAGTATTTGATTGGTCAGAAGATTTGATTAAGCTGAAGTAAAAAAAAAAAACTGCCTCCCGCACGTAACCGCAAACAAAAAACACACACTTTCCACCACTTTCCTCTTAGGCCAGCAGTAAATATTTAATCGCAGGCCATCTAATCGGATTCCCACTTTAAATGCCAACATACCAGCACAGCAGAAACAGAAGAGAGCGTCTCCGCAGCTCATTTTACCTTCTCAAGTGCCCAGAATACATGCAAGAATAAACCGATCCGAACACCATCAGCATTCATGAGCGTACGCCATTGGCCAGCTGCTTATAAAGTTCACAATCTCCTCCGTGAATGTCACTTTTAGAGAGTCTGATGGACTTTCTCCTGTCAGACCTGATTAGCAGCAATTGAAGGGTCCGTCAATAATGTAGGAGAATCATGTAACTGATCTCGGCCGAACACACGTTCTGCTATTGACTTTCAGAGAGAGTGATCAGGCGATCAAGCGCAGCTCTTTCCAGATATATTACTGCACTAATCTGATATTCAGACACCAAGATTGTAATTATGAGTAAAGTAAAAATTGTAAAAATTGACTCAATTTAAAGAGGGACCAAATACTGTCTAAACCAGAGATGTCAAACTCAATTCCTGGAGTGCCGCGGCTCTGCACAGTTTAGTTCCAAACCTAATTAAACACACCTGATCAAACTAATTGAGTCCTTCAGGCTTGTTTGAAACCTACAGGTAAGTGTTTTGGAGCAGGGTTGAAACTGAACTGTGCAGGGCTGTGACCCTCCAGGAATTGAGTTTGATATCCCTGATCTAAACTGAGTTAAAGTTACTCAAGTTAATGAGACAATAGCCCCTTTCACACAGTGATACCGGTAAATATCCGGAAAATTTACAGAACGACTTTACCGTTATTTACAAAAAAACGCTGTTCACACAGGCGAGGACGTTACAGAATTTTTGCGGAAAAGAGCATTCACACATCCATTCCAAAATACAGGTAAATTCTGACATCATTCACCACAAATGAGCTTTAAACGGCTGCGCTTGTATTTGTAAACATTTGACTGAATTACAAACTCTGTGGATGATCAATATTGTGAACAACTTTCGCAGGATCACTTTCGCATGTCGAGATGTTCATAATATGTGCGTGTGCTGGCGCTCACAGGTGCATGCAAAGCTTGAAGGTAAACAAACAGCGGCTTATCATAAGCATCTCATTGATGATTATTTACACAGTTGGCATTAAGAAGAACATAAAAACGTGATCTGACTAACTTCTAGCAGCTAAATGTGTCTGGAAAAATATTCAAAGGCTTTTATTCTCACAAACCGCGCGGACGTAAATCCGTCTGACTGTTGTGATTGGCTAAAGCAGACGTCTCACGTCAGCACATTCTAGACGTGGACGCGCTTATTACGGCAATCTTCCTTCTGCATTCACACAGCGCAGCATTCCGGCAAATTACCGGTAATGTTACAACTTCTCTTTCTGGAAAATAGCCAGAACGAATTTACCGGTATTTTCAAAAAGGACCTGTTCACACATACAACCTTTGCGGAAAATTGCCGGTAATTTTCCGGAAAAGTCTGTATGTGTGAAAGGGGCAAATGACTATGTTTACATGGACACCAGTAATCGAATTATTTGCTTTAATCTAATGAAGAGAATAATAAGACTAAGGTGTTCACATGAGTTGCTTTTTCATGATCCCGTTTTACATGTTACAGCACATAATTAGATTAACGTCATTGCGTCAGCGCGCTATTCGCATTTCCTTTGGAGTTTCATGTAATTTCGGGTGTTTCATTTTTAATTTGTCGACTTTAACTGCAGTTTGCCACTTTCATTGACGAAAATTTCATGCACTCCCTCCGTGACAAACCAGATATTGGATACGACTAACTGCTGGAAGAGTGTTGTTTTAATAGAAGTTCATACCGCATGCTGAATGGAAGAAAAAAAAAAGTGTGGTCTGCACTGACTTGGTAGGTGCAAAGAGTGTCAAACAGCCGTGCGTGTGGACTATCCTGTCGCAAAAGGCTGCGAAACGTGATGGTAATAATTCGATTAAGGTGTTTACAAGCCTGTCATGCACTTCATAATGCGCCTAAAATCGCACATGTCTTAATTCGATTTCTCTTTAGTTCGATTATGACCTTAAAGGGCACCTATGGTAAAAAAAATCGACTTTTCAAGCTGTTTGGACAGATCTGCGTCATACTGGGGTGATATGAACACACCCAGTCCTTTTTTTTAATTTAACTACAAAAAAAAAGGGTCGGCCAATTGGAGCTGTTTTCAAATCGATCGCACCATTACGTAGGTGTGCGATTCCCCCCGCCCACCGAACTGATTGACAGCTGCGGGCATTAACATGTCCCGGTAGTCACGTGTATATGTCAACAAGACCAGGCAGACATACGCAAAGCAACCGGGAATAAAAGCTCTGTTCTGTTTGCTAGGATCTGCAATCATCATCAAATGTGATTAAGAGTAAGTTTCACATGTTTAAAGTGTCTTAAAACAGAGTATGTGTGTAATTAATTACAGCGTTTTACTTCAGCTTTACTCCATCAGCACAGCCGCGTGTCAGAACAATTATAAAAGAAGACGCTTCAATCCCGGTTTGTGGAAGTTAAATCAGGTTTATTTTGTACATTAGCATAACAGATATCCACACAGTACTTGAGGTTAGCCTTCACTAAGCCAAGCGCGCTCTGTCTGTCGGCCTGCCTGCCAGCGTGTGTGTGTGTGTGTGTGTGTGTGTCATCTGCAGTGTGCGTGTGTATCTGTGTGTGTGTGACTCATCAATGCAACTTCACAATACTGATTAGTAAAGGTTAGTTCTTACTGTAGTATCTCACAAACGCTACGTGAGACCTTCTTCCTTTAAGTCTGTCTGTTGTCTGACGCAGCTGAGGGAGGAGGCATTTAGAAACAGTAGGCGGGAAAGACTCGTCTTAAAGGCGCAGTACGACAAAACCACCCCCTGCTGGAAATCAGTATAAAACAGCATCTTCTAAAAGGTATAATGAAAAATCTGATGGGTATTTTTAGCTGAAACTTTATATACACATTCTAGAGACGCAAAAGACTTATATTAAATCTGAAAACAGGGGTAACCTAGGTGCCCTTTAATCTTTATGACCTTTAAGATATGACCTTAAAGTTTCCATTTCAATTCAGTTTCAGTTTCCTTTATTTATGTCATTCAACACATCACAATAGTATTGTAAAGCAGAACAAAATTACGTTGCAACAGACCCAACAAGAACATAAAAAACATCACTATACAAACACTATAAAATCCTAACATGATAAATAAGCTTTTATAATTCCATAAAAATATAATTATATAAGATATAACCTATTTTTTTAAAATCTCTGAAGAGAACAACTTAATACTTAAATACCTATTTCTCCATTTGTTGTAATATAAACAATTTATGCTAGTTTAACAAATGTATTGATTTATTTTTAACACTAGCTATCAACAATGCTTAAGAAATGGTATTATTCAAAAGTCTTATAATGACAGAATCTCGAAACCGCACTGATTTGCTCCTCAGGCTTCTGTAACTTCTGCCTGATGGCATGAGTGAGAGCAGGCTATGACCAGGGTGGGTTGGATCCCCTAAAATGTTATTTGCCCTAGACAGACAACGTCGTTGATAAAGTTCCTCGATAGATGTGATTTTGACTCCAACAGACCTGTCAGCTGACTTTATGATCCTCTTCATGGTGTTCTTGTCAGACACACTGCTATTCTCATACCAAAGAGAGATGCCATTAGTAAAATCAAACTATTGGCGTCCATGTAATCGTAGTCAATGAAAGAATCATTTAGGTGATTGAGCACTGATGATGAACACCTTCTCTTAATAAACAAACACAGAAGAGAAACACAAAAGCTTTAGATGGAATCAGCTGAAATCTAAACCAGTGAATCTCTCAAAATCTCAGCAGAGGATTATTAATCAATTCCACAAACAGCAGCTTTACTTATTAACAACCTGTTACCCATTATTTAGAGAAAGACCACTTTCTGAACTGAGTAAATGTTCCTCAGAGGATTTTGCTGTGTATATTTTGATGGCCAAGTATTATTTCCTTATAAAATGCATTCCAGTAATCCTACATGGATTTTTAACAGGGCTGGGGGATGCTGGGAAAATGTGCAATTTTGTAATCATTAGGTATTTCACTTATTCGTTTTCTTTTGGCTTAGTCCCTTACTTATGAGGGGTTGCCACAGTGAAATGAACCACCAACTATTCCAGCACATTTTAAGCAGTGAATGCCCTTTCAGCTGCGACCCAGTACTGGGAAACACCCATACAAATGTCATTCTCTCTCTCTCAGACACACATACACACACACACACACACACACACACACACACACGGCCAATGTAGTTCATCCAATTCACCTATACCCAGGGGCAGACTGGCCATCAGGCAGATCGGGCAGTTTCCCGCTGGGCCGACGTACTTTTTAGGCCGGGCTGATCATCTTCTTAGGCCCCGTTTACACTAATGCGTTTTAGTTTGAAAACGCATAAGTTTTGCTACGGTTACGCCATGTGTCCAAACTACGCCGGAGTTCTCGAGCGCCGAAAACGGAGCGTTTCGAAAACGCTGGAGAGGCCGTTTTCATTCTGAAACGCTGCTGCTCCGTCTCAGTGTGGATGGGGAAAGACGGAGACATCTGAAAACGGAGGCGGGGCTGCAGACATTCGCCTCTCTGATTGGGGCTTTTCCTCAATATTAAGTAGCCCACACACAGTTCAGTCCTGAATCTTCTCCGTGTAAGTTCAGACTTCGCAAGTTTGATCAAGGCTGCATCTCTTCTTCTCAGTTTGATATGGAAAACATACAGAGGACACGCGTCAATCTTCACAGGGAACCGTGTACTTTATAACTTCATTCACATCACCCTGGCTACGTTGTTTCACTTTCTCAACAATAAAATGTAAACTTGATATAAGGAACTGCCTATTTTTATTTTAATATTAACAACTAAACAGACAGCAGAAATGTTGAGGCGCCGTGCTGCATATATGAGCGTCATCTTCACTGTGTGGATATTTATAACAAAACGGAGCCGATAACAACTGCCTCCTTTCAATTTCAGTGAAAATACGAAACACACCCTCTCTTTTGCTGAATATCAGTTTTAATAATCGATAATGGCCATTATAAAAGTATAACATACAATAAGTTTATACATTATAGGAAATAAAGGCAAGCGATCAGTCAATGTACAGAATAGGCTACGTGGTTACATTAATCATTAACTTATCTTTGCGCTCAGCCAAAACACGTTACGAGAACAAGTAATAGATTCCAATGACCAAAGTCAGGGAATATGTCGTTAGATAAAGACAACAAGATGAATGAAATATCCCGTTTAATAAATATAGTGAGATTAGATCCAGCGTGAGATGCTTGATGAGAAGTCCAACTAGCAGAGCTCTCATCTGGGTAGATGGGCTGCAGCGCTTGCCAAAGTGTGTGTGTGATCACGTGATGTGCGTTTTCAGCGTTTTAGTGTGGACGGAGAGCAGTTCAGAAACGCTGGGTAAAACGCGAGTGTGGACGCGGATCGTTTTCATTCTAAAACGCCGTTTTAAAACTAAAACGCACTAGTGTAAACGGGGCCTTAGATCTGATCTGCCCATAAAAGGCTTAGCAGCCTATCGTTTTTTTTTCTGCCTTATTAATTGACGATGTCGGATCTGTGACTCTGAAAGTAAGATGCTTTTTTTTTTTTTTTGGACAGGTAGAGCGGGCAGGCCCATGTCACACTCTGCAGCCTTTTGGTTCTTTTCTTTATTGACATTGGGCTGGCCCAATCACAAACTCCTAGTATTTTTGGCTTCTGTGTGAGCGTGTAACGTTGGCGTGCATTTGTCAAAACAGTCGAGAGTCAGAGAGAAGAAACGGATGGGAGGCGCAGAGAAATTGCGGGAAATACATTGGCAGCGGTTCTGAAAAGTTCTCCGTTCGTACCAGCACACGGCTAAAAACACAAATCACGTGACCACACACACATTGCCAAGAGCTGCAGCCAGTAGTTTAGCAGGTAAACCCCAGGTGAGAGTATAGTGCATGTCAGACAGTTCATCAACTATCTGCTGAATCTCATCTCACTATATTTGTTAAACGTGTTATTGAATTTATCTTGTTGTCTCCATCTAACGAATCTTATGTCTTTTGAAAACAGAGGTAAAGTTGGTTTTATATTCGCACATTCATTTATTTAGAAGTCTTACCTTTTTACTTTAAATATTCAATCAGAATTAACATGCAAGTATGACTTGAAAACAACATTAACCAGTTAGACTCCATGGACTTGGTAACAGGTCCGTGACGTCATCGACTTTCGCTTTAAGATTTAAAGGGCTAGCATTGCACCAGACCCCCTTAAGTGGTGTCGTTTGAAAGTGTAGTATCTATATTTTATGCACATATGCATCACTTTGGTTTTTATTTTACTGTACAAAAGTTATTTAAACCTAAATACACAGTATTTTAGATACCCGAGCTGGGTAGTGAACATTGGTTCATCTTTGCATTTTTCATATGACACATGTACAAGTTATAGCTCAAATGAAAGCTCTTGCCGGTGCTCATACGGTTCTAGCATTCTTTTTACTGAATTATATTCACATATCAAACAGTTGCTGAATGAATTGTGGTGTTTCCATGGCGCAGAAGTGAAAACAATACATTCATGATCAATAAGCAGCCCCAGATAGCACAGACAGCTGTCATCTCTTACCTTATGCTGTGTGCTTCAGGGCCATTCTCCTCTGTTTTTGAGGTGATGTGCATTAGTAATCCTTTTATATGTCTGACGTGCTCCAAACACAGTGAATTATGCTTGATCAGACAAAAGAATAGTGAAATATGAAAACAATGATCGCTCCCTGTGGCTTGTACAGCACCTCTCATCAGTTGGAAAACAATAACTTTTGCATAGATTATGGTGGAGACATTTTTCTTTTTTTCTATGATTACAGACATGTGCAGGAACCACCAAAATTAATTACAGCATGCTAGACCACACACAACCTAAAAGGTGCACTTTCAAATTTGAGTTCATAAAAAATAAATAAATAAATACAAAAAGCGCCTCTTTTAGGTGTGTATTATAACACAGACAACAGCTATTTTAAACACTTTCAATAGTGTTTTATGAAAATTCAAAGGGTTTTCTTTAAAATGATACCACAATTTTGCATTTACACCTCCACATGTGGATTTGGGAAGCTTTTAAATATGGGTAGGGAAAATCCAGGTGGAAATCCCAAAATAACAGCAGAGTTTAACACTGTTTATTTGACTGTAAACAATGTTGTACTTTGATAGTCATTTGCTGCTAATATGATTTCTCTATTTAGAGTTTGCAAATAATACTTTTATGAAATTATATTGTTAAAGGGAAAGTCTGAATGTGCGAATGTAAAACTAACTTTACCTCAGTCTTTTGAATCACTTGTTCTCAGGT
This sequence comes from Danio rerio, assembly GCF_052040795.2. Taxonomy (NCBI): domain Eukaryota; kingdom Metazoa; phylum Chordata; class Actinopteri; order Cypriniformes; family Danionidae; genus Danio; species Danio rerio. The sequence continues at coordinate 7,058,536 of NC_141027.1, read as the reverse complement.
GTTTTGGTTGAGTGTAAAGATAAGCTAATATATTAATTTATGTCACCACGTACACCGATTCTGCACATTGATTGATTGCTTACCTTTATCATATACATTTATTGTCGTTATACTTTTATAATGGCCATTATTGATTAATAAAACTGATATTCTGCAAAAGAGACGGGGTAAAGTTCGTTCTTTTCAATGAAAATGAAAGGAGGCAGTTATATTATGAGTTTTGTTATAAATATGCAGAGTGAAGATGACGGTCATATAAATATATAGCTACATGAGGCTGTTTGGTGTCTGTTAATCATAATATTAAAATGAAACAAATTTCCTCTTATTATTTTTTCATTAAGATAGTGAAACAGCAAGCAGGATGACTTGAACGAGGTTATAAAGTACACTGTTCCCTTTGAAGATTTACCCATGCGTCAGCAGGCAGTTTTTGTTATGTTTATTGTTTAATATAGGCTGAGTGAATAGTGTATTGAATAAGCTAAATTGGCTGTAGTGTATGAGTGTGTGCGTGTGAATGAGTGTGTATGGGTGATTTCCCAAACTGGTTTGTGGCTGGAAAGGCATCTGCTGCATAAAACATGCTGGAATAGTTAGCAGTTCATTCTACTGTGGAAACCCCTGATAAATAAGGGACTAAGGCGAAGGAAAATAAATAAATGATGTATTTTTTAGAACTTAACAAAAATCTTTATGGACAGTATACAGAAATTTAATTTGAATTAATGTCTGTATTTATTTATTTAATGTATATGGCTTTTGTGTTTTTATAAAATAGGAGCAGATGCCAGGGAAGATGTTTTGCCCCAGTCCAGCCCTGCCTATAGCGCATGTGTTTGGACTATGGGGTAAACCGGAGCACCCGGAGGAAATCTACGCCAACACGGAGAGAACATGCAAACTCCACACATAAATGCCAACTGAGACAGCCGGGTCTCAAACCAGCGACCTTCTTGCTGTTAGGCGACAGTTCTAACCACTGAGCCACCGTGCCACCCATCAGATATTTCTTTCGAGAGAACTTTGAATACGTGTCGGGCATACGATGTGCGTCATGAGTGACTCGCAGTAATCACTTGAATTTAAATGTCTGAACTCTGCATGGTGAAACTCCATGTTAACCAATACAAATAAAGTCCAGAACGTCCTCGCCTGTTTTTTTTTTTTTTTAACTCATGCCAGAACTTTTTCCAGAAAATTTTCTGGATATTTATGGGTATTACTGTGTGAAACAAGCTATTGTTTTTCTTATCAAGTCCTTATAAGATGGAGTCATATGCATATAGAGAGAGGAGCATTTAATAGAAAACTATTTCAACAATTTTTTTATGCAGATGATGCCCTTCCAGCCGCAACCCAGTACTGGGAACACACACACACACACACACACACACACACACACACACACACACACACACACACACACACACACACACACACACACACACACACACACACACACACACACACACACACACACACACACACACACACACACACACACACACACACACACACAACGGCCAATTTAGTTTATTCAATTCACTTATAGAGCATGTGTTTAGACTGTGGGGTAAACCGAAGAACCCGGAAGAAACCCACAGCAACATGGGGAGAATATACAAACTCCACACAGAAATGCCAACTGACCAGGACCAAAAAGAAATAGATAGATGGATAGTTTAAAATGGTAGAAAGATGGATGGATGGATGGATGGATGGAACGATAGATAGAACGATAGAACGATAGAACGATAGATAGATAGATAGATAGATAGATAGATAGATAGATAGATAGATAGATAGATAGATAGATAGATAGATAGATAGATAGATAGATAGATAGATAGATAGATAGATAGATAGATAGATAGATAGATAGATAGATAGATAGATAGATAGATAGATAGATAGATAGACAGGACTCAATTCAGCTTTTGCATCTTTTTTCCTCCAGATTTGCGAGTACAGATTGTATAATTATACCACTATTAATATGCCTGTTTCCCACCACCAGATGATGTAAAGCTTCTAAATCGAGTGATAATCTGCCACGCAAAAAAGAAAAAAAAATATGAATAATTTTCTGATTGGGGAAAATAGGAACAGCAGGACACCGAAAAAGGCAAACAACACGGAGCTCGAACCACACAAGCATGATGTGCTAAAGGCTGGTGTAATCATAATTAAATGTCACCCAATTTGTTATAAGAACTAATTATACAGTGACACATCTGTTTCACACTCGACAGGTTCGTCTGGATGCTAGATGTTAATAACAAAAGAATTTGTTAAAGCATCCTGCATAGCTTTCTGTTATTTATGATTAACAAAAACAGCGATTCATTTCGCACTATTGTGTCTTTTTCATTCTTTTATAACCCGTTTTAACACATTTTAATCTGTTTAAAATCACTATTATTTCCTTTTATTTCCTTATACGAATCTCTTTTATTCCTGTTTACAGTATAAGTACTTTCGATTTCCACTGGGTATGAAATGTGCTATACAAATAAACTTGCCTCGCCTTCACTTTACAGCACATCCCAAAACAAAACCCTCTTTAAATACGTTCAGACTTCCACGCAAGAATTTCCACAACATTCCAATGCTAAATAATCATTATAAATCTCATTTAACAGTGCTACAAACAAACATCACAATATATTCATTCAATTCAGCTGATTTCAGATATAAACACCCAATAAATCCACATGCCCAAAAACACAGAACGATCTGAATGTCTCCCTTGAAATCTGATTTATTTACTGTTTTCATTCTAACATGCAATCCTGAGATCAAAATCTAAATGTGAACAAAAAACAGAAGTGAGATTTCCACACTGTAAATATTTACACAAAAAAAAGTGATGACAACAAATGTTTTATGCTACTTTAACTTATTTCAATAGGTTAATCAGGTCTAATCTAATATTCTTTGTCAGTTTGACTGAAGTAGAGACGACTGAAAAGTTCATTTGATTCAACTAAATAAATAGGCAGCACATTTTATTATAAAATGCACTGATGAATGATGGGACATTAATATTCGACTAAAATCTAAAGGGTTCAAAATGAAAATAAATACTGAGAAAATCTTTAAAGTTGTCTAAATGAACACACTAAAACAAATGATTCAATGGATTTACTCAATTTAACGTAGGTGTCTATTGTGTCTTTTGTTTTTCACTCTTTTACAACCTGTTCTAACACATTTGAATCTGTTTTTAATCACAATTATTTCCTTTTATTTTCTTATACACGTCTCTTTTATTCCGGTTTATGTAAAGTACTTTGAATTTCCACTGTGTATGAAATGTGATATACAAATAAACTTGCCTCGCCTTCATTTTACAGCACATCCCAAAACAAAACCCCTTTTAAATACATTTATACTTCCATGCAAGAATTTCCACAACATTCCAATGGTAAATAATCAAACAAACATCATGATGTTCAAATCAAATAAACTGATTTCAGATATAAACACCCAATAAATCCACTGCCAAAAATACAGAAGGATCTGAATGCATCACTTGAAATCTGATTTATTTACTGCTTTCATTCTAACATGAAGTCCTGAGATCAAAATCTCTAAACGTGACCAAAAAACAGAAGTGAGATTTCCACACTGTAAATATTTACACAAAAAAGTGATGACAACAAATGTTTTATGCTACTTTAACTTATTTCAATAGGTTAATCAGGTCTAATCTAATATTTTTGTCAGTTTGACTGAAGTAGAGACGACTAGAAAAGTTCATTTGATTCAACAAAATAAATAGGCAGCACATTTTATTATAAAATGCACTGATGAATGATGGGATATTAATATTCGACTGAAACCTAAAGGGTTCAAAATGAAAATAAATACTGAGAAAATCTTTAAAGTTGTCTAAATAAAGTGCCTAGCAATGCAAACTACCACACTGAAACAAATGATTCAATGGATTTACTCAATTTAACGTAGGTGTATATTGTGTCTTTTCTTTTTCATTCTTTTACAACCTGTTTTAACACATTTTAATCTGTTTTTAATCAAAATTATTTCCTTTTATTTTCTTATACTTTTATTCCGGTTTATGTAAAGTACTTTGAATTTCCACTGTGTATGAAATGTGATATACAAATAAACTTGCCTCGCCTTCATTTTGTAGCACATCCCAAAACAAAACCCCTTTTAAATACATTTATACTTCCATGCAAGAATTTCCACAACATTCCAATGGTAAATAATCAAACAAACATCACGATGTTCAAATCAAATAAACTGATTTCAGATATAAACACCCAATAAATCCACTGGCCAAAAATACAGAACGATTTCAATGCGTCACTTGAAATCTGATTTATTTATTGTTTTTATTCTAACATGAAGTCCTGAGATCAAAAGTGAGATTTCCACACTGTAAATATTTACACACAAAAAGTGATGACAACAAATGTTTTATGCTACTTTAACTTAATATTCTTAAGTTAATCTAACATTCTTTGTCAGTTTGACTGAAGTTACACTAAAAGAAATGACTTTTTAGTGTAGTCAAATCTAATAAATTGACTCTTATAAATATTAAATTGTAATATTAGGTGTCAAGGATGATGAGAATTTCCTAAGTACATAATACTTACACATTTAATTCCTGTAATAAGTGGAAATAGTTATATTCATTTACTCGTAATATTTAAATATTTACTAATCGTCGCAAATATTACAGTAAGTTTTAATAATGCATAAGTCGCAATAGATCGTTCCCAGCATGCTTTGCAAGGGATTGAATTAAAAGAAAAGTATTTTGAAAATAAAAGCAATGTTAGGTGTTTCAATCTGAGAGAAAGACTTTGTTAGAGTTTGATCATCATTAGTTTGGAGATTAAGAAGAGATTAGAGTATGTCTTTTAGTTTTAAGGTAAGCTCCTTGCAGAAGAGCAGCACTCATGCTTTGGGTCTTGACATTTTTATTATCAGCAATAATGTTTGACGCTTCACTCAGAAGATCATAATGTAGCTGTGCTAACACTAATCAGTAAACATGTATAAAGTAAAGTTGCTCTCGCTAAATAAACTAGCTTAAAATAAAAGTGAAATAGCACATTTTAAGTGCAAATGTGCGTCTTAATTAAACCAAGTTGCACCAAATGTACTTATTTGTGACTAATAAGATTTATTTAAATTGATAAAAGCAATGTTCCTTCTGCTTAAACAAGAAAATGGCATTACTGCGTTCATTTAAATAAATACAGACTCGAAAGATAATCAGTTAACTTTTACTTAATTTATTTCGGAGTGTTTGGTTGAACATTAAGTAAATTTTATATGATATTGACAAGTTAATTGTACTTGATATAAGATTGTAAAGTTTACTTGAAGCTTGTGCAAATTGTTCTGAGGACTTCAAATCTTAAGAGTTGTTTCAGCGTAGTAGAGATGACTAAAAAAGTGAATTAGATTCAGCTAAAAAAAATTATGCAGCACCATTTTAACAGTGCAGATGAATGATGGGATCATTCAACTGAAATCTGACGGTTCAAAATAAAAAATACAGAGAAAATCCCCTTTAAAGCTATCTAAATAAAGTGCTTCTGAAAATAACGATTCATTGGAAGTACTCAATTTGTTTGAGGTAAGTGCTTGCAAACAATGTTTATGGGCAAACAAATTAAAGTAATGTTTAACTTAATTTGCATGTTTAAATTCAGCCTACATACACTGCTTGCAACCACTTACCTTAAAAACATTTACTAAATCTAATCATTTATTTCAGTGTAATAAAAAATTTGGTTTAGCTATCTTTACAGTAGGAAAATGTATTAAGAAATCTTTATATGAAACTTAACGTCCTAAAAAAATCCATCATTAAAAGAAAAGCGAACATTTTGACTTGTTCAATGGGTTTTTGTCTATTGCCCAAAAATTTCAACTGAGGTAAAGTTGCTTTTATATTCGCACATTCTCTCATTTAACACTCCCTATGTTGTTTACCTCGCTACATTGAATATTGGGTCTGAAATAAATTGAGGTAAAGTTGACTTTATATTCGCACACTCATTTAACAGTCCCTATTTTGTTTACATTAAATATTGTGTCTTCTTAATACACTGAGGTAAAGTTGATTTTATATTCGCAAATTCTCTCATTTAACACTCCCTATTTTGTTCACCTCTACATTAAATATTGTGTCTCAATACACTGAGGTAAAGTTGATTTTGTATTCGCACAATCATTTAACAGTTGCTATTTTGTTTACATTAAATATTGTGTCTCAATACACTGAGGTAAAGTTGATTTTATATTCGCACACTCATTTAACAGTCCCTATTTTGTTTACATTAAATATTGTGTCTTAAAACACTGAGGTAAAGTTGATTTTATATTCGCACACTCATTTAACAGTCCCTATTTTGTTTACATTAAATATTGTGTCTTAAAACACTGAGGTAAAGTTGATTTTATATTCGCACACTCATTTAACACTCCCTATTTTGTTTACATTAAATATTGTGTCTTAAAACACTGAGGTAAAGTTGATTTTGTATTCGCACAATCATTTAACAGTTGCTATTTTGTTTACATTAAATATTGTGTCGTAATACACCGAGGTAAAGTTGATTTTATATTCGCAAATTCTCTCATTTAACAGTCCCTATATTGTTTACCTCACTACAATAAATATTGGGTCTGAAATCAATCGGTAAAGTTGGTTTAACATTCGCACATTATTTCCTTTAGTGTCTTAATTGTTTCGCTACATTGAATATTGTGTCTGAAATCAATCGAGGTAAAATTTTATATTCGCACATTTGTTCAGTGCCAACTTGTGACATGCTCCCTATTATTTGTACCATGGTACTTTAAATATTAGTTCTGAAACCACACGACTTAAATCAGCATTAGCCAGGTTTATTTGACTATGGACAATGCAGTGCTTTGATAGTCAGTGTCTGCTAATTTAATTCCTCTTGTCAAATAATACTTTTCTGAAATTATATGAAAGAGAAAGTCAGAATGTGCGAATATAAAACCAAATTTACCTCAGTCTGAAACCGCATGTCTACAAAACTGCTTAGATAACATTTCAACAATGTTATACTTAGATAATCAAATATAATTTCCCCATTTGCCTACTACTTTTCTGAATTTATACTATTAATAAGAAGGATGTCCGAATGTGTGATTATAGAACTAAGTTTACCTCAATGAAACATCTCAGAGCAAAATAAGACTATACTTCTGTCAATTCAGGGTCACAAATCAGCTGTTATAAATCAGAAAGGTGAAGGAAGGGACGCCGGTAAATTCAGCTGCAAACGCATTGAGCATAACACAACGATGTAAATACATTCTCAAAAAAAAAAACAATCCTACTTTAGTATTAGGAGACAGGTGTGCTGTCAATCCAGGCCACCGACCGACAGTGATAAGCAACACCGGAGCAGGTTAACGTTATTCACCCACCTTTGTCATCTCAGGCTCCCGCGACTGATGGATGGATGTAGTTTATGGCTCCGCGCGGTGGATTAAAGAGTCGGGGCCGCTTTACACGCGCTAATCAGCGGTTGCTACATCAGCTCAGGAGAAATGGACGGTTTTCGGTTGATGTCCGGTCATCTCAGCGCTAATATCGGCGCGTTGGTTGATGCTGCTGCTGCTGCTGTCTGTCATCACCGTTTCACGCGACTGCACCGCGCCGCCTCCCGCGCACGCGTGGAGAGTTCACGAATCAAGAGGCGGGGAGATGAGTGGGGTGCACTAATAACTTTTCCCCTCTTTTTTTCCCTTGCCTGGTTAATTGAGCATATGCACATCTGCTGCAGATCTCGATTATCTAGCTCTGGGGGTTATAAACTCGCTTGAATTAGATCTAGCCGCCTCCTGTTTGAGACACGTTTAAAGTGGGTCACAAGAAACACTGCATCATTATGTTTCAACCCTAATATTAATGCACTACTACGGTTTTTATAATATTTTGGGCTACCTTTATGTTGGGTGGATCTCAGGCTTTGTTACTCTAACATGTTCAATCAAAAATGAATAAAAAAACAAAACAAACAATCACTGCATCAAACAGAAACAACTGCCTCAACACGTCTTTCTAAAATAGATAATTTCCCGCAGTATTAGGGTAAATTCAAGTCAATTGGGACACTTTTGCCATTGAGATGAACAAGGAAACGACTGCCTCAAACGGCTGGCAAATTTAAATGTAGCAATTTTTTTCAAATGTTGTTTAACAGTTGAAAAACTGAATTAATGTTTACTTTTAACTGACTTTTTAAACTGACATTTTCTATATTCTGACTAAAATATTAAACTTTTATTGCTCCTAAAAAGATATTTCACTCAAAAAAGAAAAACATGTAGATACATTACTCGCAAAAATCCATCATCAAACTAAATCCCTGGTCAGATTACAAAAATTTGTTGTAATTTTCCACATCCCTGCTAAAAAATCCAGCTTAAACCAGCCTAGGCTGGTTGGCTGGTTTTAGCTGGTCGACCAGGCTGGTTTTAGAGGGGTTTTGGCCACTTCCAGGCTGGTTTCCAGCCATTTCCAGCCTGGTCTTAGCTGGTTAGGTTGGGAGATGACCAGCTAAAACCAGCTTGACCAGCCTAGTAGGCTGGGAGCCCAGCCAAAACCAGCTATGTCCAGCTTAAACCAGGCTGGTCAAGCTGGTTTTAGCTGGATTTAGCTGGTCATTTTCCAGCCTGACCAGCTAAGACCAGGCTGGAAATGGCTGGAAACCAGCCTGAAAGTGGCCAAAACCCCTCTAAAACCAGCCTAGTTGACCAGCTAAAACCAGCCAACCAGCCTAGGCTGGTTTAAGCTGTTTTTTTCAGCAGGGTTCTTGACAGGGGGGTTCGTAAACAGCATCGGGACACAAGGTTCAATTCATTCAATCGTTTCTTGTCATATAGTGAGGCATAGTGCACGATGCTATCTCTCGCCAATTCGTAACTTTTTGATTTAGTGGCTAAAGCTGCGATCACATTAAAGTTTTAGCATGCGATACACTGAAAAAAGTGTTGCATGCAGAACTGTTGCAAACAATTTATTTGTGTTGAATTTAAACAAACAAATTAAATTGAACAATGTTCAACTTAATTTGTTTGTTTAAATTCAACACAAATAAATAGTTTACAACCATTTAACGTAGAAAAATTTAGTAAATCCAAGGAATCATCTTTGAATAATTTTTTCAGTGTATTCTGTCGTGCGGTGCTGCGAAAAGGGGCGGGATTAAACAAGCTTGTTAGAGATTTTTAAAAGCGAGCGATTGCTCCATGTTTTTACCAAGCCTGAACTTTGCACTGCAGCAACCTGCGAAATTTGATGCATGACCCTGCGTTTCAGGTCTGACGCATTCGCGTGTGTATGAATGGAAGTCTACGGGAGGAAAAGCCCAGTGTGACCGCAGCTTAATTTGTATTACTTCGTATGATCTCATTCATACATTTTAGTACAGTTTGCTCATCTCCCAATAACAGTTGGGTTTAGGGGTGGGGTTTGGTGCCACGCTTCTTATTAAAAATCGTACATTTTCATATGCAAGAATTAGCCACTGATAAAACGTAAAATAGTGAGGTCAGACTGCGACAGCCGAGAACATGTCTGCGATGCTTCATGAAGTCTAGCATGCTTCATTATAAACTCACAGTGGTATATAGATAGATATATAGAGCAGATATAGATTGTCATGCACCATGATCAGTCTGATCTCACAAGGAAACGTAAGTATTTTACATTTTGTCAGTTTAGTGGCTAACTCGTACGAATTCATTCGAGTTCAGCGAAAATGTATAATTTTAAAAAGGAGGCGTGGCACCCAACCCCACCCCTAACCCAAACCGTCATTGGATGATGAGAAAATCATACTAAATGCTACAAATTAGATTGTACGAATTCTTAGCCACTAAATCAAAAAGTTACGAATTGTGAGATTTGCGTTGCCATGACACACTACACAGGAATAAAAACTATTCACTCTTGCGTCCCAATGCCTGTTTGTCATTTCTGAAAGCCCACAACAACCAACGTCAAGAAAAATTGTGGCAAAATAACATCAAATTTGTGTAATCTGACCAGGGTGTAACCCATTTTTGACCACAATTTTCATTTATAATATGTTACGTTGAACTAAGCTACTGTATAACCACCTAGATAACAGATTTATGTCTCGCATAAAATGTTTTCTCATTCAAAAATGTAAAATCTAAATGTTATTATTATTTTGACAGAAAAAACCAAACCCATGACTCTAGCATAATAGACAGAAAATATTTAACCTTTAGCTTTTTTTCCCATGGATATTTGTGCTGTGTGTCAAATGAGGACAGACATACTGTACATTGCAGTTCCTCATACTTTTAGTTTTGAGTACAAACACCAGGAAAGCAATCCATCATAACAAAACAGCCTGTGCTAGTTCAGCTGGTTTTGCTGTCAAATATAAAATTGGTGTTTGTTTCAAAATTCTTACTTTTTTGTGAAATTTAAAACTTGTTTGATTTTTTTTCAGCTTTTTTGTCAAATTTAAAACTGTTTGTTGATTTTTTGTTTGGACTGTGGGGGAAACCGGAGCACCCAGAGGAAACCCACGCCAACACGAGGAGAACACCCAAACTCCACATAGAAATGCCAACTGGCCTAGCTGGGACTCGAACCAGTGACCTTCTTGTTATGAGGCCACAGTGCTAACCACTGAGCTACCCCTTTTTTAAAAATTATTTTCAGCATAATGGAAAACTGTTGATTTTTTTTTGGCTTTGTCGGGTGTAAAAATTGTTTGTTGAATGTTTGTCAAATTTAAAATGGCTGTTTTATTTATTTTTGACACAACTAAAAGTTGTTTTGTAGATTTGTTTGTCAAACTTAAAAAACTGTTATTTGTTTTGCAGATTTTTTAATTAACCTCCTGACTTCTGGGACCTGTTACCAGGTTAGTGACATCATTAACTTCCACATTCTTTAAATTTTAAAGGTCTGTCCTGGCCCTATCCCCCTTTACATGGTTCCGTTCTATCATCAGTAAACATAATAGAATAACTTTTGCATAGATTATGGTGGAGATGATTATTGATGTGCAGGAACCACCAAAATTGATAACAGCAACCTAGACCACACAGAACCTGAGATACACTTCATTATTTGAGTTTTCTGCCACGTTTTTAAACTGTGCAGAGCTGTAGCTGCTTTACTGGGCCTACTACGCTACTTTATTTCAATACTGGTCATTATGGTGGTACTTGGAGGGACAATTTATTTCTGGGGTGATACTCGATAAAAAAAGTCTGAGAACCACTGGTTTAGACCAAACAAAAAAAAATTATGCAACAGTCAGCATCAATATATTCAAGCTACGACAACATCTAACAAAAGTTCAGACAACAAACTTTATTAGCCAAATGACCTTTTCCTCTTCAATCAGAGTTATCAACCTAATTTATTTGGGCTGCTACAAGTTAAATACTGTTTTAAACTAAATGACAGATTCGTTGACCTTCAAATTGACTTAAATTACCTTTAAACTGACCAGCTAAGACCAGGCTGGAGATGGCAGGAAACCAGCCTGGAAATGGCCAAAACCCCTCTAAAACCAGGCTGGTCAACCAGCTCAAACCAGCCTAGCTGCCAAGCTGGATTTTTCAGCAGGGGTGGTAACAGACCTCTAGAGTTACTTTTTGGAGTGTAATTTAAAAATGATTTTTGTTGCTTTTTTGTGAAATTTAAATTATAATTAATATTTCACAAAACATTTTTATTTAAAATAGTCATTTAGTTGAACTTTCTTCTCTTTTCTTTTTTGGAACAATAAGGACCATCAAGTCAGGGTGGTCTATGAAAAAATATTATTTGAAGAAGACCAGGTCAAACACTCTGTGCGTTTACACTGAAGGCAGCGAGAGCTTTAATCGTCGCTCTGCATGGCGACAACGCTGTCTGTCTTCAGCTGTGAGCGTCAAAGTTCGCTACATTGATTTCGTATTTGAAGGGGCCGCTGCAGCAAATCAGTTACATTCCTGCATATAACATGTTTCTAGCATGAAAATGTTGTGCACTTCTTATTAAATTCATTTAACTACGGAAGGTCAAGTTGCATGTTCTGTGGGTTTGCTCCACTTATCCATCCAATATGTGTCCATATGTCTGAAATAACCTGAAGCGGCAATACTGTTTTGTATTGTCACATGAGATTCCCGCTTTTTAAAAGATAAATATATATAACATTAATGCACATCAGTAACTCGCCAGTAACTTTTTACATGCATGTTTCTGTAAGAAAACATTGTAAATAATTGAAATTCCGGTGACTGCAATAATCAAACCCTTGGGAACAACTGTTGTCGGAACTAAAGTTCACAGGTCTGTGTTCTCTAGACTTCTCTCAAGCTGTGGACGTCTACATTCTGATTGCTTGCCGCTGAACTGGGTCATCGCTCATTATCGTAAAGTTGACTTGTTTTCAACTCTCCTCGACGCCCACAATGGAGAAGACGTGCCGCGCTGCTCCTTGCCACTTTTTACCGCAGGCTCTCATTGAAAATGAATGACTTCCGGGTACTTTGACGCTCTAGCCGGTTTCGGTGTAAACTTACGGTAATGGCGAACAATTGCTTATGCTAAAGAGGGAGAGATGGTCAACAATGGGCGGGGCTTTCCCCCTCTGATAACATGTACAAAAGTGTTTCTGCAGACTGTTTTTATCAAGTCTGATTATAAACAAAAAGACCTTATTCACTTTGACCATTAGAAGCTGGTTATACACACACTGCTGACACACAACTGTGTTTAACCAGGTAAACTCCACAGACCCGTTACCAGGTCCGTGACGTCATCGACTTTCGCTTTAAGATTTAAAGGGCTAGCATTGCACCAGAACCCCTTAAGTGGTTTCGTTTGAAAGTGTAAAATCTATATTTTATGCACATATGCATCACTTTGGTTTTTATTTTTTTTTACAAAAGTTATTTACACTTAAATACACAATATTTTGGATACCCCAGCTAGGTATTTTACATTGGTTATATATGTTATAGCTCAAATGAAAGCTCTTGCTGGTGCTCATACGGTTCTAGCATTCATTTTACTGAATTATATTCACGTATCAAACAGTTGCCAAATGAATTGTGGTGTTTCCATGGCTCAGAAGTGAAAACATTACATTTATGATCAATAAGCAGCCCCAGATAGCACAGACAGCTGTCATCTCTTACCTTATGCTGTGCGCTTCAGGGCCATTCTCCTCTGTTTTTGAGATGATGTGCATAAGTAATCCTTTTATATGTCTGATGAGGTCCAAACACAGTGAATTATGTTTGATCAAACAAAAGAATAGTGAAATATGAAAACAGTGATCGCTCCCTGTGGCTTGTACAGCACCTCTCATCAGCTGGAATACAATAACTTTTGCATAGATTATGGTGGAGACATTTTTCTTTTTTCCTATGATTACAGACATGTGCAGGAACCACCTAAATTAATTACAGCACACTAGACCACACAGAACCTAAAATATATTTTAAATACTTTCAATAGTGTTTTATAAAAATTTAAAGGGTTTTCTTTAAAATGATACCAAATTTTTGCATTTACACCTCCACATGGAAGCTTTAAAATTTGGGTAGGCAAAATATATGCGGAAATCCTAAAATAGCAGCAGAGTTTAACTGGTTAAACCCCTTATAAAAGAGATTTCTGCATAATAGGTGCCTTTAATGACTATGAAAGCAGAAACTCACACACTCAAACTGGTTTTACAAGGATTTTAAAGTAGGGAGCAGACATTAATTGTTCATTAAATCCCATATTATATGCATTATGTTCAAAATGCCACTCGCTGAAGTCATTAATCTTTGAGAAGGCTAATTAGGGAACGGGTTTTGCTTGTTATTTTATATATTAATCTTTATTTTGCTTTTTATTCATGTGACACACCACTTAGGTCATTGATTTTTATGATTTTATTAAATTTATTAACAAAAAAAAAAAAAAAAGCTATTTAGTTACCCAGCAAGCATTTTCTGCTTTTAAAAGATGTCTAATAGATGTACAAACATAGTCGTCTTGGCTAAAACAAAGCTAAATTTGAGCTTTCAGTGAAGATCGAATAGACGTCTAAGAATAGGCCAAAACTTCCCTTATTTATCCTAGGGGTCACCACAGGGATAAATAAGGGGTCACCACAGCGGAATGAACCGCCAACTATTCCAGCATATGGTTTACACAGCGGATGCCCTTCCAGATGCAACCCAGTACTGGGAAACACCCATACACTCATACACATTTAGCTTATCCTATTCACCTATAGAGCGTGTGTTTGGACTGTGGGGAAAACCGGAGCAACCGGAGGAAACTCACGCCAACATGGTAAGAACATGCAAACTCCACACAGAAATGCCAACTGACCCAACTGGGACTTGAACTAGTGACCTTTTTGCTATGAGGCGACTGTGCAAACCACTGGGTCACCATGCTGCCCTACTGCAAACTCACATACACAAAAAAAGAAATGTAGCTAAACAAAAATCTAAATAAATTTGCGTCATGGGTTATTTTTATTTTCAAATAATTCAGTGGCTTGTCACAAATCAGTCCTTACTTTTATTAAACATCGTAAACAATATAGATGTTTATTAGGGCCAAGCAGTGGCGCAGTAGGTAGTGCTGTCGCCTCACAGCAAGAAAGTCGCTGGTTCGAGCCTCGGCTCAGTTGGCGTTCCTGTGTGGAGTTTGCATCTTCTCCCAGCGTTATCGTGGGTTTCCTCCGGGTGCTCCGGTTTCCCCCAAAGTCCAAAGACATGCAGTACAGGTGAATTGGGTAGGCTAAATTGTCCGTAGTGTATGAATGTGTGTGTGAATGTTTCCCAGAGATGAGTTGCGGCTGGAAGGGCATCCGCTGTGTAAAAACTTGCTGGATAAGTTGGCAGTTCATTCCGCTGTGGCGACCCCGGATTAATAAAGGGACTAAACCAACAAGAAAATGAATAAATGGATGATTGTTGATAATTTCCTATATTTTTGATTTATGAAATTTTCCCATTTATTTTACTCATGAAATTGCATTGAGCTTGCTCTCTGTTACAACAAATTTTAATGTAAGAATATTTAACAGAAAAAAACTGGGTGCCACAATATGACAAAAAAAGTACACAATTGAACTGTAACTGTAATTAATTTTATCTGTTTCTCTTTGATGATATGCAAAACAGTTACTGGTGTTTTGATTTTCTTGTTTCTTATAATGTCCTTAAATCATTAATGTCACTTCCATTTTTATTAATGGAAAATGTTTGTGTTTTAAAATTTCATTTATTTTTACAAATTTGGGAATTTGATGTTTGATTGTTTTTTGAATATATTGTGGAAAACTGTGTCTGTATGTGAATTTGGAAACTGCAATAAAAAACTAAATGAATAAAAATAAATATATTTAACAGAGTGACTTTTAGCAGATTTTTTTTTTTACTAGTTTGGAATGAAATATTCATCGGTTTGGTCTTGAAATTTAAGGGTCTAAAAACAGTGTGTCACGACTGGGTATCACAAGGGAAAGATCCAAGTGGAACAAAAACACATTTATTGCCAGACAATAAAGATCCAAAAAAAAGTCAAAGAGACAGGCAAAATCGATCAAAATCGACGAAAACATTAGGAGCAAAAAATGAAGCACAAAAGTGAATCAAACACAAACTAAACAGGTATCCAAAAACATTGTAATGATACTAAACAAAGTGAACAAACAAACCAAACCAAATCAAATCAAATCAAATCAAACCAAACATGGCGAACCAGATCACGAATAAAGCACGACAGACCTAAACAGAACATGAAAATCCAAAGGCAAAATAAACACAACATAACAGGGCTTATAAAGACAGAACTAATTAGACAATGAGGGACAGCTGGAAACAAGGAGTGATCACATGACTAGGATATGAAACACAAAAACAAAAACAAAAACAAAAACTGGTGCCCTTGAAAACCACCAGAGGGCACTGCAGCAGGTGTGACACAGTGCAAGAAGGTCGCTGGTTCGAATCATGGCGCCGCCCTAATCAATTATTATTATTTTAAATTATATATTTATTTTTTACAAACACAAATTTAAAACACACATGCATATTTCAAATTTATTTGAATAATATTGATACAATTTTCATTATACCCATCATAAAGTAATGTTGTCAATATTATGACAAAAAAAAAACGTGGTCTATTTTTGATTCGTACAATCAAGCTCATGCGCTGCTCGGTTACACCCTGGTAAATAGGTTTTGCTGTATTGTTAGTATTATTTTTTTTCCTCATTTAATTAAAAGCCTCTACTGAACAAAATGAAAGCATCTATTAATAAATCTGCTGTTTGGCTCACCTGATACTGCGACTGGATAATCTGACGTGGTCAGTTGTAATTCTCACATTTCCAGTCTTTTGTGATAGGAAATAAATACCAGCTCATATTTCCGGCTGCTGGCAAACTTTATTTCTTTATTTCCTTGAGAAATAACATCTCAATGAAAAGACCAAATAACGTTACAAATGCATAATAATTAAAGACGTTAACCTTGTTTCTAAAATATACTGTTGACGTTAGAATTATTCGCCCTGTTTATCCCCCCCCCCCCCATGTAATCATTTTAAAAAATAATAGTTTTACTAACTCATAACTGAATTACTTTATCTTTGCCATGATGACAGTAAATAATATTTCACTAGATTTTCTTCAAGACACTTCTATACAGCTTAAAGTGACATTTAAAGGCTTAACTAGGTTAATTAGCTTAACTAGGCAGAATAGGGTAATTAGGTAAGTTATTCTATAACGATGGTTTGTTCTGCAGAGCAGGGGTTCCCACACTTTTCAGCCCGCAACCCCCAAAATGACAATGCAAGGGACTCATGACCTCCATAATCCTCTGAGGTGGTTATAAATACAGAAACCTTGCCTGCAATGGCGCACACACACCAATATACTCACATCTATTCTTCATTAAATTTTTTAAATGTATGTCAGAGATGTAAATGCGGCAGAAAGTTTAACCTGGTGTTATAAAATCAATCTGCTGCATCTGACGCTATTGCTGAGTCTTTAAATTAATGTAATTACCCCAGGGGTCGCAATCCAATAAACTATAGGCTACAATAGTAACTTTAAACGACTATTATTTCTCTTAAGTAGGTTATGGATAAAATATGGTCATTCCTATGGTTTAATAAAAATAAATAGATTTTGAAACATCACCAGGCGACCACCCTTCATTGTCCTGCGACCCCTCGGGGGGTCCCGACCCCCACTTTGAGAACCACTGCTGTAGACTATCGAAAAATATATAGCTTAAAGGGGCTAATAATTTTGACCTTAAAATGATTTTTTTTTTATTACTTTTATTCTAGCTGAAATAAAACAAATAATACTGCAGAAGAAAAAAATATTATCATAAATACTGTGAAAATTTACTTGCTTTGTTGAACATCATTTGGCAAATATTTAAAAAAGAAAAAAATTCAAAGGGGGGCTGGTAATTCTGACTTCAACTGTGTGTGTGTGTGTGTGTGTGTGTGTGTGTGTGTGTGTGTGTGTGTGTGTGTGTGTGTGTTTTGACAGTCATTGTTTAAGTAAGCTGTCAAGTCAGTTTAATGTAATTTAGGTTAAACTAAATCAAAGTTACTTCAATGATTTTTTTTTACTCTATTTAACAAAATATTTAATTTTTTTTCACTAATATTATTGAGAATACATTCATTCATTCATTTTCTAATCAGGAATCGCTACAGCGGAATGAACTGCCAACTTATACAGCAAATGTTTTACACAGCGGATGCCCTTCCAGCTGCAACCCATCACTGGGAAACACCCATACACTCTCATTCACACACATACACTACGAACAATTTAGCTATTCGCCTATACCACATGTTTAGGACTTGTGGGGGAAACCAGAGCACCCGGAGGAAATCCACGCCAACGCAGGGAGATTATGGAGAATATTCCATTTGGTCCCACTTTATATTAAGTGGCCTTTACTAATATGTACTTACACAGGAATTAATAGTTTGTTACGATGTACTTATTGTGTAAATGCATGTGTTTATTGTGTACTTATGCTTGATTAAATACCTGAATGTAATTAACTTCTGTAATTACATTTGTAAATACACTGTTGACCATCCCTTACACTTTAACCCCCTCTTAAACCTACCGATACCACCAAACCTGTCCATAACCCAACCCCTATCCCAACTCAGGAGGACCACAAGTGTTTTCAAATACATTATGAACACAGTAAGTACATTGTATTTATTTTTTGATGCAACTACATAGTAGTTAAGGACACTTAATATAAAGTGGGACCTTCCATTTTCGTTCTACTATTGTAAACTAAACATAAAACCACAAACTAGTATACTATTTGGTTGTAATGAGTGGTAATGTGAGTTACTGTTGCCTTTCTGTCTGCTGCAACCAGTCTGGCCATTATCCTCTGACCTCTGACATCAACAGGGCATTTGCGCCCACAGAACTGCCGCTCACTGCATATTTTCTTTTTCCCATCCTCTGTAAACCCTAGAGATGGTTGTGTGTGAAAATCCCAGTAGATCAGCAGTTTCTGAAATACTATTTCAGAACAACCATGCCACGTTCAAAGCCACTTAAATCCCCTTCCCAATTTTAATGCATTCTGATTCAATGGACAACAGTGGTTTGTTCTGTAGCCAATCGAGAAAAAAAAATGGCTGAAGGGGGCTAATAAGAGACTATTCAATTATCCATTATAGTGTACTTTATTAACATCAACCCCAACCCTCACAGTAAAAGTCTGTAAAAATCTGTAAAAATGTAAAAATCTGAATTATTGTAGTACAGTGTCACCAACATTATGTTATACTGATATGAGTATCCACAGCTGTATCCCTTCTAGACTTTTCCCCAAAATAACACTTTTCAGAATGGCTTCCATTGTTGCCATGCGCTTGCTAACGCATACAGGGCAGCTTTTAGAATGTTGCTATTATGAGTTAGAATGGTTGCCATGGCGTTCATCTATAGTTCATCTGCAGTCATGTATGGTGGATCTAAAGCTGTTTTCAGAGCTTTGCAGAGGATTTTTCCATTATTATTCTCAGTTGCTGATTATCATCCGCCATATGCTCATAAATATTGACGATTTTTTTACATTATTAAATGTTTGGTCTATTCTGAATGTTTTATTTTTATTGTTACCTGTTTTTACATCTGTTTCTTTATTGTGTAAGCAGTTTTAGCAGTATTAAAGGCGCTATTTACAAATAAATTATTATCACTGATTTCTTCGTTCATTCATTTTCTTTCAGTTTAGTCCTTTTATTCATCAGGGGTCACCACAGCCGAATGAACCACCAACTATGCTGGTATATGTTTTATGCAGTGGATACCCTTCCAGCCACAACCCAGTGGTGGAAAGAATCCTACTCAAGTAAAAGTACCATTACTTGCCTAAAAATTAGTGCAAGTAGAGTAAAAGTACCTGTTGTAAATATTACTCAAAGTATGAGTAAAAAGTAGACCTTTAAACGTACTAGAGTAGTGAGTATTATGCTGTTAAAAGCTGATGCATTTACATGTCATTTGTGTATGTGTAAACGTAGCATTTTGCAGTAATGCCAACTCGCTTAGCCAAGGCTCGAACCAGCGACCTTCTTGCTGTGAGGCCACAGTGCTAACCACAGAGCCACCATGCGCCCTTTAAATGATCATTATTAAACTCAAGCATGAGTTTTAATGTCTCCAGTAGTTTGGGATATGTTTCTTATCCTCCCCCTACTCCTCTTTTTCTCCCCCTTTATTTCTGTGCAGTGACTTTGTCCTTGTGGGATCAAGTATCCCAGCACACACAGAGCACTGTTAACAACAATGAGGCCTGAGAGAGTGTGTGTGTGTGTGTGTGTGTGTGTGTGTTTAAAAGCGGCTTGTCAGAAGAATAGCGCTTGTGTTTGAGCTGAGGGTGAGAATGAAGGTGGACAGAGGGACAGAGCACTAGTTAAAGATGAACAGGAGATATTTCAGACTTACCTTTTCTCACAAATTGCGTGTGAATCTCCATGAAATGCTGAGATGACACAGGTGTGTGTGTGTGGGACACTTGAATGAATTGCTGTCTCTGTCCTGCTTCAAACTCCACCTTTCCACACTGCAAAAAAGCTTTTCTTTCATACAGTTTTTGTCTTGTTTCAAGAGTTCACACTTAGCTGATAATCAATAAAGCGTATTTGGCATGCTGTCCCGGGAGAGAGCCCTGAGCTCGTAATATCCTCGAGCCCGGGGCTCCCTCCTGTTAGAAGGGCGAGAGGGGAATTCGAGGTCAGGTAGGTCTCGAGAACTCCCCTGCTTGTCACCGTGAGAAGTGTAAACTCAGGTTGTATTGGGTGATAATTTGTTTTAGTCGATTGGCTATGGTTTATGTTTTTGGACGGTGGGAGGAAACCGGGGAACCCAGGGAAAACCCACGCGAACACGGGGAGAACATGCAAACTCCACACAGAAACACCAACCAGCCCGATGGGTTGGACTGGCGGTGTTTTTGCTGTGAGGCAACAGTGCTAGCCACTGGGCCACCGTGTCGCCCGATCAGAAAAAGTGGGAGGATGTATGGGTGGAAGGGGGGGGGGGGGCTTCAAGACGAAGATAACCGGAGTGAAAAACTCGGGTTATTTATAATGCTTCCGTAATCATCTAATAGGGCTGATTACAGAGCTAACAAGGAGCCAGCCGTGTTGATTATAAGCACGTGATCCTCTCGAAATTAGTTTATGAATAAACCACACTTCTAGTAGAGCTGCATGATTCTGGCTAAAATGAGAATCGCGATTTTTTTTTTTTGCCTAAAATAAAGATCACAATTTTCTAACGATTCTGTAGATGTAAAATAAAGTGAATATAAGTGTCGTTGTACTGTTGGTTAAAATGCTAAATGTTGTATAGACTTAGAATGGTGGACTTGAACAGACTTTTAGATTTGTCCTGGTCATTAATGCTGATGATAATTATGATGTTAAATTATTGTGTTTGAGATATATGCTTACAATCTGTAATTGTCTGTATAAAATCTGTCACTGACATGATTTTCCTGAATACAGAAGACTGAGCGGGTATTTTTGCATTTTGGAGGGTTTTGGATACTTTTGGGGCTGGAATCAGTCAGCTACATCTGGCAACACTGTGTGCGCTCTCGGTTTCATTTCCACTGCTAAGCAGGGGCGCCCCCAAGGGGTGGCCACGGCCACCCTTGTGTGAACTCTGTCCACCCCTGTGGCCACCCCAATATGATAGTTGCTGATATTATTAATTTAAATGTATTTACTTAAATTCACAATACTGCAATAAATAAATGAATAAATAAAATGCAGCCACTAAATTATTGTGGATTGATCAGCGCCACTGACAAAGCTGATTCACTGAGATTGCACACTTTTTATTAAGAAATTATTAATTTTGAAATGAGAAAGTTGTGTTTCATCTGATTGAAAACCACAATTCCAAAATAAATAAGTAGATGCATTTTGAAATCTGCTTTTCAAAATTTTGTTGGGTTTTGTTTGGTTTATTAATTAATTCATTAATCATATTCATTATTCATAATTCATTAATGTTAGACAAGGCATATATTGTATGTTGTACAAGAAATAACTTACCTGAAAGAGGTTTTAGACTAAATATTGATTTTTATTTGGTTTGCACTTGTACTTGCGGAATAAATTACAATATTTCAAGAGTAATTATTGGAATTCATTAAAACTTCATTATTTTTTTTTACCAAAAACAAAAATATAACATTACTCCTTATTCACAATATATACACATATCATAATTTTTTGTGTGCCACCCCAAGATTTGTTGTGGCCTTACTTGGCCACCCCTAAGAAAATTTTCTGGGGGCGCCACTGCTGCTAAGAGGGGTTCACTTCCAGCGAGGCTCCCAAACGATCACTCTGTGCCACAAACTGATTGTTATTTACAACATTATTAACGTTACCTGTAATTCACAGCCCGGTTCTGTTCACTAAAGCAGGCTTGATTCAGAGGCGCGCGACCGCGACCGCCCTCTCTGTGGTAACAGCTGACGATCAGCTCACGTCACGTGAGATTTTGCGGTCGTAAATACATTACATGAAGACAGAAATCGCATTTTTGAGGTGAATTATATCTTTAAAATACAGCATGTGACTCCTTCAACATCATTTGGAGGTGTCCAAGTTGCTGAACAACGTATGTAAAACAATGTGAAGACTTGTGCGGCCTCTTTCGCTTCTCCCCTGAACTTGAAATATGATTGACAGAATCGTAGAAATGCTGGATTAAGATCGTCAAGGGCAGGGCTGTCAAACTCAATTCCTGGAGGGCCGAAGCTACGCACAGTTTAGTTCCAACCCTGCTCCAACACACTTACCTGTAGGTTTCAAACAAGCCAGAAGGACTCAATTAGTTTGATCAGGTGTGTTTAATTAGGGTTGGAACTAAACTGTGCAGAGCTGCGGCCCTTTTGGAACTGAGTTTGACACCTGTGGTCTAGGAGGTCGAATCGAGATTGCGATCTTTTTACGATTAATTGTGCAGCTCTAGTTTCAAGTCAAAATATATATAAAAAAAACCTCACAAATAAAGTAAAACCAATAAAAATTACACTACCTGACAAAGGTATTGTCGTCGATTCCAGTTGTAAGAGCAACAAATAATATCTTGACTTCTAGTTGATCAATTGGGAAAGTGGCAGAAGGTCAAATTTTCTGATGACTCCTCTGTTGAACTGCATCACAAATACTGCAGAAGACCTTCTGGAACCCGCATGGAGCCAAGATTCTCACAGACATCAGTCAAGTTTGGTGAAAGAAAAATCATGGTTTGGGGTTACATTCAGTATGGGGGCGTTTGAGAGATCTGCAGAGTGGATGGCGACATCAACAGCCTGAGCTATCGAGACATCTGTGCTGCCCATTACATTACAAACCACAGAAGAGGGCAAATACTTCAGCAGGATAGCACTCCTTCTCATACAGTACTTCAGCCTCCACATCAAAGCTCCTGAAAGCAAAGAAGGTCAAGGTGCTCCAGGTTGGCCAGCCCAGTCACCAGACATGAACATTATTGGTAAAATAAGTGTAATCTAGAGGCATTCATATAAGCCACTTTTGATAGCAAATGTTCAACTAGAAGTTATTACTTGTTGTTCCTAAAACTTGGATAGAAGACAAGACTTTTGTCAGGTAGTGTGTATATGTGAAATCCAAATTTGAATGTGTTGCATAAATGTGTGCGTATCAGATTTCTATGCGAGACCATTGAATATCTCATGACCAATACTAAAAAAACACATGCGCTATAGGTGAACTGGATGCACTAAATTGGCTGTATTGTATGTGAGTGTGTATGCGTGTTTCCCAGTACTGGGTTGCAGCTGGAAGGGCACCCACTATGTAAAACATATGGTGGAATGGTTGGCGGTTAATTTCGCGGTGGCGACCTCTAAAATAGAGACTAAAGCGAAAGAAAATAAATGAATGAACGAACAGTTACTGTAGAGCAGGGAAGTCAAACTCAATTCCTGGAGGGTCACAGCCCTGCACAGTTTAGGTCCAACCCTGCTTCAACACACTTACCTGTAGGTTTCAAACAAGCCTGAAAGACTCAATTAGTTTGATCAAGTGTGTTTAATCAGGGTTGGAATTAAACTGTGCAGGGCTGCGGCACTCCAGGAATTGAGTTTGACATCCCTGCTTGTCCCAAAAACCCCTCAACAATAGAGTTGTTTCAGCTCATTTTAAAAAAGTAGATTGAACAAGCAGCGAAAACAGATCCTTTTTGGAGTGTACCAGTAATTGTGACAACACTATTGGGACAATTTCAATCCTTGTGTGAACTACCCCTTTAAATGATTTTGAACACATTCCTGCACTGCGCAGCGCAACATCAATCTGCAGTCACCATCACAGCATGATCTGCACAAGCCACACACTCAAGTGCAGTACAACCGCAGCTTAATTCCTACTGCATCAATAAAAACGTTTACGTCGCTCCCAAATGAGATGGGCTAGAGATGAAAAGGGGAAATCTAGATTAAATGAGCATGCAGCCAATCTCTATAATGAAGGCCGACCACTCGCATCCAGGCTGAAACCATTCAGACCAGCTTATCTATGAAAACAGCCCACACATCATCCACTTTAGCCGCACGCACACACTGGAAATAATCCTCTCAACTCAGGTTGATTTCAGCAATGGATCTCGAAGTACCACGAAGCTATGTTGAATAGATTGGGCGCTCTTTGACACAACAGAGCGGCTCATGATGTGAAAACAAATCGCTGCAGGCCAGGGTTTTTTTTTTGCTCTGGAGATAAGGAAAATGAATTTCCGCGGTGTATAATTAACTGCGATCCTGTTTGTATCGACCTTTCTGAGAGGATCCTCCCTATTCAATTAGGCCATCGGATTGAGATGGACTTCATCTGATGGATGTTTATCTACTGACCTGAGCAAAGTACATCAGGATTTGATTTCGGGCAGGATTTGATTTTCTCATTATTAATGTGATTCTATCAATAAAGCTGAGCATGTTGGTATGTATATGCACAGGTCAGATGAAGGTCTGTCTGTAATCAAAGTACATTTAATCAGAGAGGGCGTCCCGGTGGCGCAGTGGGTAGCACGGTTGCCTGACAGCAAGAAGGTCGCTGGTTTAAGCCTCGGCTGGGTCAGTTGGCATTTCTGTGTAGAGTTTGCACGTTCCCCCCGTGATGGCATGGGTTACCCCCAGTCCAAAGACATGCGCTATAGGTGAATTGGGTAAGTTAATTTGTTCGTATGAGTGTGTATGTGTAATGTAGGCTAGCTAGTAAGTGCAGGTAAACCTCACTCCTCTGACCTCTAAAGGTGCTTTAGCGACAGATGCTAGATAGAAACCATGGTCTTTAGCTTCCTTGGTAGAGCAATCGACTCCCATGCGGAAGGTTGCCGGCTCAATACCAGCTTGGAGCGGGTTGGGTGGCGTAGGACTGACGGGGTTACATTGGTGCCGTGACCCGTATGGGAGTAAAGCCTGATTTATACTTCTGCGTCAAGTGACCGGCGTAACCCACGGCGCAGGCAACGCGCGTGGCTGTGCATTTATACTTCTGCACGCTGTCTCTGTCGGTCTGCATTAACACTTCGAAACGCTAGTGGGCAGTGAGGTGTTACTGTTCCTCTGTGTCGAGTTTCCTCTCTGCTTTTTTGCTTTTCCTGAACACTTCCGGGATGTACAAGTGGCTCAAACTCGCTCATTTTAAGGTAGGAACCGGCGGACGTGCAACAACTTTAACTATGAGGTAAACACAAAACAAAACTTTCCATCCGGAGCTCCTTCACGGGACTCCACACTTGTAAACAATCGCTCGCGCCATTCGCGCGGCTCTCGGTCCCGCCCAGACTCGTCAGCGCTACCAAGCCGACCAATCACAGAGCTTGCACTACGCGTCGTTGCGACGTGTAGTTACATTTTTTGAGAGGTGCACGTCAGTGACGGCGATGGCCACGGCGAAGGGCTATGCGTCAGCGCTGTAGCATACGCCGACGTTTGACGCAGAAGTATAAATCAGCCTTAAAGCTTAGGGGGGTGAGTGTAACAAAGGCCAGCTAGTAAGCGCTGTGCAGGTAAACCTCACTCCTCTGCCTTCTAAAGGTGCTCTAGCAACAGACACTAAAGGCCATGGTCTTTAGCTTCCTTCTTAGCGCAACCGCCGGTTCGATCCGGGGTTACATTTGGATGTTTCCCAGTGATGGGTTTCGACTAGAAGGGCATCTGCTGCATAAAAAATATGCTGGATAATTTGCCGGTTCATTCCACTGTGGCAAACCCACGTTAATTGAGGGACTAAGTCGAAAAGAAAATGAATAAATTAATCAGAGAAAAAATATATTAATTTTACAGTTGAAGTTAGAATTAAAAGCCCCCCTGTTTATTATGTTTCCCCAATTTCTGTTTAACAGAAAGAAGACTTTCTCAACACATTTCTAATCATAATATTTTTAATAACTAATCTCTAATAACTGAATTATTTTATCTTTGCCATGATGACAGTACATAATATTTGACTAGATATTTTTCAAGACACTTCTATACAGCTTAAAGTGACATTTAAAGGCTTCACTTAATTAGGTTAACTAGGCAGGTTAGGGTGATTAGGAAAGTTATTGTATAATGATGGTTTGTTCTGGAGACCATCAAAAAATATAAGCTATATTTTTTTGATGGTCTCCAGAACAAACCATCATTATACAATAACTTTACAAGGATTGTTAATCACAAGGATTAACATAATATTACTAGTCAGTTTGACTAATTTAAGTTGAGATATATATACATATATAAATGTCTGCAGAATAAACACAACATGCATCTTCACAAGCACTCATTAATTAACAAACACACATTATAATGCATCTTTTACCATGTTGGAAGGTTTTTTAAGGCACAGAGATGAGAAAGTGGGCTTAAGCATACTGAAGTCAACATGAAACGACCAGTTTAACTTTTATAAAGTGAGTGCGACCTGTTTTAACAATAGCAATTTAGTGCAGGACTTGATTTTATTTATCAAAATGGTGCAAAGTTTGCTAATGTGAAGGTGTGCATTAACTACTTTAGGATTTTAGCAAGACTGCATAACCCTGCCCTACGAAAACTGGCCTTAAATTATGCCCAAATATTTTTTCTAGCCTAGATGATATCTTTTAAAAAACGGCTTCAGTTTGGATGTTCTTTCCGCGTTTGCATGGGTTTCCTCCAGGTGCTCCAGTTTCCCCCACTAGTCCAAAGACATGCAGTACAGGTGAATTGGGTAGGCTAAATTGTCCATAGTGTATGTGTGTGAATAAGAATATATGGGTGTTTCGCAGTTATGGGTTGCAGCTGGAAGGGCATCCGCATCTGCGTAAAACATATGCTGGATAAGTTGGTGGTTCATTGCGCTGTGGCGACCCCTGATTAAATAAAAGGGACTAAACCAAAAAGAAAAGAAAGACTAGAAATGTTCAATTGATTCAGCTATAGCAGGGGTGTCCGAACTCGGTCCTGGAGGGCCGGTGTCCTGCAGATTTTAGCTCCACCTTGCCTCAACACACCTGCTAGGATGTTTCTAGAAAGCCTATAGTAAGAGCTTGATTAGCTAGGGGTGTGTCTGATTGCGGTTGGAACTAAACTTTGCAGGACACCGGCCCTCCAGGACCGAGTTTGGACACTACAATTAAGTCAGGAAGTATTGTTTTACTGCATATAAAAACAAGCACTATAGAAGCCAGTAGTTGCAGGTTTCCAACAATTTTAACACAAAAAAGCAACTCATAAAGGTTTGCAACAAGTAAAAGGTAAGTAAATGTTGACAGAATTTAAATTTTTGTGTGAACTATCCCTTTAATTGGTATGTCATTAAATAACAGCTGGGGGAAAAACTCGACGTCATCAACATAGAGAATATGGTACTTGTGAATATTAAATTGTTCCTACATTTCGTAAAATAAATAATTTACATAATGTATTGATCCTGGAGAGCAAATCTTCAATCCTATGAAATGTTAATTTCCTAGCTATCGGCCTAGGCTAGAAAAAATACATGTTGCTTGTCGTCTCAATGGTTGTTTTAACAAAACAAAAATGAAAAACTAGCGAACGTATGCTAAAGACAGGTTTGTTTAAAGCCTTACAGAGCTTAATCAGCAATATTCAAGAATTAAATACCTGAAAACACTTTCACCAAGGCAGTCGAGTTAAGAGGAATTGCTGGACTTCATCATACTCTTAGTTCATCCTAAAGCTCCCCCTACTGGAGACAAACGAGACATACACATGACAGAAAAACAAAAACACAGAAGCAGTAGAGTTTGAGCTGTTTTATTCTGGGCGTTTCGGTTTATTTTTTAATCGTCTGCGTTTAAAATGCAAATGAAGATACCTGGAGGCCATATAGGAGACAGAGATGATCACAATGAGGCGATCTGAAGGGTCAGTGAAATACATTTACCCAGATTTAACATCATGATTGATATTGAATGACAAATAACATCCGAATATCGCCAATAGAAACTACATCCTTGATAAACAAGGCCTGCCTGAGGACAAAGACGTTCTTCCTCCTTTCAAAACTTTCATAACTTTCCCAAACATCTCTTTTAAAGAACCAGACACCCTCTATCTTTTATTTAAGGGGGTGGATAACTCTAAAATTGACAAACATGCGTAATTAATTTACCTTTTTTCCTCCGCTGATAAACGGTAAAACGTTGACAGCCAATCAGAATCACACCAGCGTCAAAGGGCGCGAATATTTGAATTAGAAGAAGCAACGGCTGCGATTTAGTTATCGTCCATATATTGTTATGTTTTATTATGTAAACAGACATAATTTCTTCAACACCTAGGATATGGAGTCATGTAAACTTTCTGACAGACCACCTTCTTAACACATTGGAACAACATGAGGGTGAGTAAATGATTCTTAATAGTGAATTATTCCTTAAAATGATCGACGTGAGTATATCTAAATACAAAGAGATAGAGGGTGTTTCACTGCAGTGACATCCAGGGTTTAATTTAACGAATCTGTCGTGTGTGTCACTGGATTTCACTGTCGGTTTGAAAGCAAACCTGGTTCTTGTTAAGCTTTCAGAAGCCATTCAGGTCAGTGCAACACATACACTTTGCCATAGTCTTTGCCATTTCATCAAGTTCATTTACTGGCTTTGGTTTGATAATTTGGCACAATACTTCCCAATTAAAAGGCAAATTAATAATAGTGAATTTGCCTCTGAACACCACATTCACAATACACAATGATAAAAGATGAAACATGATGACAACACAACATACAGACACTAAACGTTCTGTGTAGAGACTATTGAGTTGTTCTCACAGTTTCAAATTAAGAAGACACTGGACAGCAGTAGTGCTTTTTGGGGTTTTTAAACAGTACAGACCAAATGAGGCAACAGGCCCTTCTCACATATTAATGTCTGCAGAATAAACACAACATGCATCTTTACAAGCACTCATTAATTAACAAACACACATTATAATGCATCTTTTATCATGTTGGAAGGTTTTTTAAGGCACAGAGATAAGAAAGTTGGCCTAAGCATACTGAAGTCAACATGAAACGACCAGTTTAACTTTTATAAAGTGAGTGCGACCTGATTTAACAATAGAAATGTAGGGTAAGACTTGTTTTATTATTCAAAATGATGGAAAGTTTGCTAATGTGTTAGTGTGCATTAACTACTATAAGATTTTAGCAAGACAGCATAACCCCACGCTAAGAAAACTGGCCTAAAATTATGCCCAAATATTTTTTCTAGCCTAGATGATATCTTTTAAAAAAGGGCTTCAGATATTTTTAGGCACAAAATGCATTGAATAATTATCCATAATAAGAACAGGAACACGAATAAATAGGGTTGATCCAATTCCATGCTGACTTCAGACGATGTGATGCTTATTGGAGGGGAAAAACGCGTCAGACATTCAAATGAGACTTTTTTGACTGGACAACAAGATTAAAAACCCCATTATTGCAATTCCATCCTATTACAGAGTGGATGTAAGATACAAATGCAGTTAAAGCTAGCAGTGTGGGCTTTAGACAGAAAGACAGAGAATATTCATGAGTGGGAAAACGAGAGATATTACTATTGACTCCCTTCACAGACTGAAAGCTACATTTGGGGGTGCTTGAAGAAAACAAGAAGAGAGAGGGATGAGAGAAAAGAAAGAGAAAAAGCAGGACATTGAGAGCATTTATAAGTCGCTCTCTCCGTAGAGGGCGCTGGAGAAGGAGATGTAATCCAGGGCTCCAAGGGCTCCTTCGGGGCCGACGTACTTGGTCATGCGGCTGATGCAGTACTCGGCCTGCTCTGGGGGCAGTTCGCGGCGGAGCTCCTCCACGGTGATGTAGGGCTGAAAGACGAGAGACAATTTTATAACGACACCCCTTGAAGAACTATTTATAATAAAAGTAAATCCTTTGGACAACTTTTCATTCCAAAAAATCCCAACCAGATTCACAAATGCTTGACTGTAGTGTTGTTAACCTAGCAATCTACAGTAAACAACGTAAGCATTATTGATGTTAATCCTTGGCAAAGTCCCTTTAAAGCAAGTCACTTGGTGGCCATCTTTAAAATGCCTCTCGGGCATTCTGTTTGATCGGGGAAACATCAAGTTCTCTAAAAACGCTCGCCAAGCTTAAATTAAATTTTATATTAGGAATCAACAGTGTTGGGAATGTTACTTTAAAACTTACAGATTACAAATTACTGATTACTACTGGAAAATTGTAATCTGATTCCATTGCTAACTACTTCATGTAAAAAGTAATCAAATGACTAATTACTTTACTTTAAAGTTATTTTTCAAACATATAAAATATACCTATAAAAACAGAATAAACTGCAGCTCTTTCAGTAATTTAATATTCACTGAGAAACATTACAATGGGTTGATCACAGCAGCTTGACACACTCAAAAGACTTAAAGAGTTCATCCAAAACTTAAAATTCTCTCATCATTTACTTGTTCCAATTCTGTTGGACCAAGTGAATGATGAAGTGTTCCAAGAAGACATTTAGAAGAAAACTGGATACCTGTAACAATTCACATCCATTGTATGAAAAGGCAGTGTTTGGGTGTTCTGTGTTTGTCTATCTCAGGGGTAACCAACATGGTGCCCGTGGGCACCAGGTAGCCCGCCAGGTTCACATGGGTTGCCTGCGGGCCTGTTCTAAAAATAGCTCACCATAGCACCACATATGAGTAAGCTGCATCTAATATTTTTATAGGTATTCTTTTTAAGTTACTTTACTTATCAGGGCTCAACAATAAGGACTGCCCGGTGGCCCAGGGCCAGTGTGAGAGACACTTGGGACAGTAGACCGGATCATTACTGGCCCGATTGGGACAGTGCTGCCTTGTCAGTCACTAACATTTAATTTGTCTGTGACTATTTGTGCATTTTAAGCTTGTGTTAAGTCTTTAAATGCTACCTTCTCTGTAATGTCGTAAACAACATATTGCGATTCGTCTCATATGATTGATTTAACCATGCTATTTTTTTTTTTTGTAACCTGGTAACAACCAGTACAGCGTAGAAACAGCAACACGGCGGCAACATCAAATTATAAGGCTAAACGAAAATGTCTGTCTCTAACGTCTTGGAAGTAGACATTTACGTGGCAACAACACGACAAAATAAAAATGAAGTGATGTTATGCATAGTTTGCCGTCAGTTTGACAAGTATTGTTAAATAATTTCAAACTGCAATAAAGTACCTCCACATTCTCCATACTGTTCTTTTTGTTTGCATAACACTTATATTTACAATTGTTTTTTAAGTATTGAATTTCTAGATTTACAGACTTTATTTTTGACACATTATTTAAAATATGTGGCTAAAAATAGCTATTAACCTCCCTTTTTTTTTGGTGGGGCCAGTGAAAATTTTGGCAGGGCAAGTAAAAATCTAAACCACTTGCCCGATCGGACAAGTAGAAAAAGTCCTTAGCGTTGAACCCTGCTTATACTTTACTTATAGTTATATACTGTATAAAAAAAAAAACTTTAAAAACAATTTCAGACAAATGAAGTGTTGAATATTGATATTTATCTAACTGGTTAAATCATTGTTGACAACTACTGTGATAAATCATTAACATGATCAATGTCTTCACATAGATGAATATTATTAATTGTTAATAATTACATATAATTAAACATAAATTAAGAAAAATGTGTAAGTTAATAACTGGTAGCCCTTCACACTAATCGTTACCCAAGAAGTAGCTCTCGGTTTGCAAAAGGTTGGTGACCCCTGGTCTATCTTAATGTGATTATTCCAAAGGATGAAGCTGATCAGTCGGTTCTTGTCACGTGACTAGCATGACTCGCCTGGGAAAGGCCCAATATGCGAGTGTACAATGTGCTGTGCAGGTAAACCTCACTCCTCTGACCTCTAAAGGTGCTCTAGCGACAGATGCTAGAGGCCATGATCTTTAGCCTCCTAGTTAGAGCAACCGACTCCTATATGGAAGGATGCCGGTTCGATACCAGCTCGAAGCGGGTTGGATGGCGTAGGATTGGCGGGGTTACCGTTGGTGCCGTGACCCGGATGAGAGTGAGGTATAGGGGGGTGAGTGTAACGGAGGCTAGCCAGTAGGTGCTGTGCAGGTAAACCTCACTCCTCTGACCTCTAAAGGTGCGCTTGTGACAGACGTTAGAGGCCATGGTCTTTAGCCTCCTTGGTAGATCAACCGACTCCCATGCGGAATGTCGCCGGTTCGATACCAGCTCGGAACGAGTTGGGTGGTGTAGGACCGGCGGGGTTAGTGCAACTACACTAACTTTGATAACTGTAATCAAATTACACAAATTTAAAATGCTATTCATTACATTCATTAAATAACTGCGTTCACTAATAATGTAATTAGAATACAGTAACACGTTACACCCAACTCTGAGAATCACCAATTAAATTAAACAAAGACTGTCTCTTTAGTTTCATTTTTAAACGTTCGAATCACACAAAAAATCTACACAAACTGATGTCTGGTTCGAGCCACTCCCCCAGGGAATCGTCAGTTTATAGCAATTGATTATTGGCTCCTGTACTAGAAGGCGGAGCTTCATTCGCTACATTGACCGGTACACTTTTCCCCATTCAAAACTATATGAGCAACATGTCTTGTGTATTTTAAACTTTGACCGCACTTTTCGCCTCACAGACTTCTGAATATGGTGTATCGGAAACGCAAACTTGTGCAACAAGTTTTGTATGTCGCTGTGTTGCAAAGTTCAAGCTTGTTAAACTCTGACTAGCGAAATCGCACC
Source organism: Danio rerio (assembly GCF_052040795.2). Classification (NCBI taxonomy): domain Eukaryota; kingdom Metazoa; phylum Chordata; class Actinopteri; order Cypriniformes; family Danionidae; genus Danio; species Danio rerio. The sequence goes on along the minus strand of NC_141027.1, from coordinate 7,025,655 downwards.
ACATGATTGCATAAGACCAATAGAAGATCAAAACATGAGCTCTCTGTACAGAAATATAAAATATGGAGCAATCACTTACTTTTTTAATTTCTAATCATCTAATCGCAGCATCATATGATGAGTTTCGCTTGCTCAAACTCAAGTATGGCCGTGGCTTTACATGCGCGTAATATTCAATATGTCAAATTTTATTTAGCAAATGCTTTTCCATCTCCCATTTTTCACATTAACCCTTTCAAGACTTTTATTCTAAATTTGGTATTACTCTAAATTTTCCTATTTACTACACACAACAGATGTGATTTGATAGTGACCCCCTCTTTTTGAACATTGCTGTTAAAATGACATGTTCAGCTTAAATGATTGGCAATCTTCAACACAGCATAGATTTAAGCTTGGTCTCATTTTGAGGAATTGTCAGATTGTAGCTGAAAGGAAAAAAGTTCAAAGAGTAAATATCACAAAAAGTTATATGCTTTTAAGTTGATGCATGATTCTACATTTGAAGCTGATATCAAAAAATTAGCTTTTAGTAGTATTTTGTTTGGGTGCAGTATCAAACATCATCCCTAGAGGAGCTCCAATTTCCACTGGTGACCATATAAGGGCCTGTTTTTCTATGTATAGTTTTGATGAACATGCAAGATATTGTTTCATACTTTTGACAATATTTATAAAGTAGACATCAACTTCCAAAGTTGTATGGGCAGTTTGGTGGTATTTGTTTTGAATTTAGCCTCTAAAAACATCTCTAAAATGTGGATTGCTGTAGCAAAATAATGCTCTGAGTATCCCTGTCACAAATTAATAAATAACCATTGAACAGTAATATCAGTCCCCAGATATAGGATTTTGAGTGAAATTTAAGTTATTTGAGGTTATTATAAAAGAATAATTAAATATTACAAAATAGTTTTCGTCTTCGGCCAAGCGCATCCAGGATTTTCGGTTTTGGTTTCAGCCCAGAATTTTCATTTTGGTGCGTCTCTAGCAGTGAGACATTATGAGTATCTCATTTTGAAGAATATTACTGAATATAAAAAAATGCAGTAATCAATAATATTAACCTCTCCATTGTTGTTCAGTTGTTGTTAAAAGACAACTAGGCTACTGTAGGATGGTTGGTCTGTGTATTTGTCTCACCCCTCTCTACTGATTGGACGACTGGGTCATAGTAACAAGTGACATGTTTTAACCAAAATTGAAAGGTGCAAACTCTTGGTTACAAAAACAAAAAGACAAGATGAAATTAGCTTGTAATATGTGAAGTTTATTCATAAACTAATTTCGAGAGGATCACGTGCTTATGATTTATCACGGCCGGTCTCGCATTTGCTAATCACCATCTTCCAATCATATGAGCCCTAAGCTACTATAAATAAACACAGTTTCCAGTTCACTTTATCTTTGTTTGGAAGAAACCCCCCTCCTCCCCTATTCTCCTCCTTTACCTCTGATTGGGCGGCACGGTGGCACAGTGGTTAGCACTGTGAGCCCCACAGCAAGAACACTGCCGGCCCTGGTTCCACAGGACTGGTGGGTGTTTCTGTGAGGAGTTTGTATGTTCTCCCCGTGTCCGCGTGGGTTTTCCCCGGGTTCTCCGGTTTCCTCCCACCATCCAAAGACATTCAACATACATAACAATCAAGCTTCTAACCCCTTGTGTTCCCTTAGCTACCGCAGCAGGGGAGTTCTGAGATCCACCGAGCTCAGGCTCCCCTCTCGCTCTGCCAACGGGAGGAAGCCCCGGGCTCGAGGAGCCCTTGAGCTCGGGGCTTACTCCCGGGACAGCATGCCAAACAAGCTTTTATAAATCATCAGCTAAGTGTGAACTCTTAAAATTATTGTGTTAGTGAATCAGTATTACGTCTAGTAATTTTGCCCCCAAATAAATAATTTTTGCTTACTAAGTGTATTTTTTTGTACCAACAACACTTTCTTTCATCAATCAAAATTTACCTCAGAACAGCTTTATAACCAATTTACACGAACACTTCGTTCTGCTTGTGTTTCATGAATGAGGCGCATTGTTTTTGCCTGCTATTAGGTACTGAAACCGTCACTAAAACATGCGCAAATGTCTTGGTCTCACCTTGTCGGAGGCCAGGATCTTGAAGGAGGCCATGACTTGTTCAGCAGTGTCGGTTTCGGCAGTCTCGCGGGTCATGAAGTCGATGAAGGCCTGGAAGGTCACCACGCCGGTGTTGTTGGGGTCCACCAGGGTCATAATGCGGGCGAACTCCACCTCACCCTGTCAGAACACAACCAGACCAAACAGCCAATGAGGTTAAAGAGACATGTTCATTTTGCTAGTCTTAAGAAAACATCTTTAAAATGACTGTTGGTCGGGGATGTAATGATGAACAGCCAGGTTGTTGAAAATCAATTCAAATGTGTGGCCATTCAAATCAGTTGAGTTTAGGGCTGCAACTAATGTTTAGTCTGTTAATAAATTAATCGGCTGATTTTTTTTTTGATTAATCGGATTAAAATGAAATGTTTTTTTTTTTAATTAGACATTTTGCTTATTATAAATTTGTAAAAACTTAAATCAGGGTATTTATGTATAAAAGTATTTGTTTTAAAAAAAGCAAAAGCCACATATCGAGTTTAATAATATTTAATTCTGACATTTTTTTACCTTAAATGAAAAACAAATTTTGTTTTTAAACAGTAAAACTTTTTTAAAACTCCAAATACAAATAACAAAAAAGCTAAATTACAGACTCATACTCTATTATACTCACATCATGAAATCAGCATAAACATGCAGATAATAAGGTATTAAGCAGAACAATTTGATGAAATATCAAAATATAAATAAACAACAAATGTTTCTTTTGAAACAGAGGTAGAAATCAGCAGAACAGGTCAACTTTTACTGCAGTGACTATTCTTTTTAAGCCAAGGGTGTCCACACTCAGTCCTGGAGGGCCGGTGTCCTGGTGAGTTTAGCTCCAACCCTAATCAAACACACCTGAACCAGCTAATCAAGCTCTTACTAGATATACTAGAAACGTCCTGGCAGGTGTGTTGAAGCTAAACTCAGCAGGACACTGGACCGAGTTTGGACTTTCCTGCTGTAAGCCAATAGGCATTTTGGTGACTGTCGCTTTAAATTCAATTGAGATTGTGCCCTTTTCAAAAGAGAGCGGAGCTACAAATACCTGTGTGTCGGCATAGTGGCAGATTCAAAACTCAAAGGGTGAATGGCTGCTTTTTACTCAGGGGATGTTTATGCTAATGAGAGAGAGATGGTCACTAGTGGGCGGGTCTTTTCTATTCTGATGACACGTACAAAGGGAGAATGTCAATCAAAGTGTTTCTGCAGACTGTTTTAATCAAGTGTGAATACAACAAAGATTATATTGGTTATATTTACACACTGTCACCAAACAACTGTGTTTAAACCACTTATAAAAGTGAATTTAAGCATAATAGGTGCCCTTTAAATGCATCATTGTTAATATACTGCTATGGAAAACACAAACTATAAAACATATTTAGCAGACATGTAAAAGATGCGTGTTTTTCAAAGAAGTGTGTGGCTTCATACAAAGGGACGGGGCTTTGCTGTCACTCACCAGATCGTAACCCATAGAGATCAGACAGGCGCGGAAGTCGTCGGGGTCCATCATGCCGTTTCTCTTCTGCAAGTGAATGACAATAGTCAATCCACATAACACACACACACACATGCATCCTCAGCTCTCAGTATGGCTGCACAACATTGGGCACATCCGCAGTAGTCACATCGCAGCGTCTGTGATTATTATATATATTGTATAGTTTAGGGTTATATATATTATATTGGGATTATATAGCCACAGTTATAATACATAGGATTTGTGGAGTTACTGCAGAGTTTAACCATATCAGAGTCAATATTTATCACTTGCCTGTTTTAAGCTCCAGGAGAGTGTAAAGAATTTAAGCACAAGAAATTTTACCATTTGTAATTGTAATAGAAATGTATTTTATTAAACTATTTAAAGCTATTTCTATGAAAAAGTTGGGCACAAAAACCAAACTTGATTGAGGCTTGTGGGCTGAAGGAACACATGGTTAACTTCCTAATTAATTTAATAATGTTTAAAAATGAGTAGAAAACATTGCTTTATATTAACAAATACAGTACATTTTACATTTTATGATGAGCTTATAACAGTAAAAACAAAACAAACTAATTATAATCTAATTAATCTAATTACTAATCTGCATTTCAAAGGTGCCAGATTGATCTACATTTAATTAAAACATTTAACTTGAGTTTGCTTTTTTGTAGCTCAGCAATAAAATACAAAAATGGTTTTGTCAAATTAGAAATGGCGATCTCTGTGTTGAAGGCATTTGCCTCTAACCATCTTCTTCATTCTCACTCTGCTCTCAGATGGGATGGCAGGCCAAATCAGTGGTTACAATGGGCTAACTTTGGCCCGTGGGCCCTACTTTGGGCATCTCTGATTTAAAAAGTAGTTTAAAGCAGTGTTTCTCCACCACATTCCTGGAGGACCACCAGCTCTGCACATTTTTCATGTCTCCGTGACCAAACACACCTGATTCAGATCATCAGCTCATTAGCAGAGACTGACAGACCTGTAATGGGTGTGACAGACAAAGGAGACATCCAAAACATGCAGAGCTGGTGGTCGTCCAGGAACGTGGATGAGAAAGTGTTTAAAGTCTTTAAAGTGTTATTTCATATTTAATTTTTGTATTTCTCTACCTGAATTTGATTTGACTAGACTCTGAAAACCACAAAGCACTGTTTATTTCGATTTTTTTTTGCTCTATTTCATTTATCTATGCTTGTAATTTTGTTTGTTACATTTCATGCGTGATTCACTCCTCTACACAATCATGCAAATAGAGATATTCAAGTCATCTGGGGAAATTGTGTGTGTGTGTGTGTGTGTGTGTGTATATATATATATATATATATGTATATAAAAGTAAAATAAAATCAGATTTTTCCAGTATCAAGCAGCCTTAGCTCTGAATCTGGCTATGTGTGTCGTCTCACTGACCCTGTCGAAGTGGTTGAAGGAGGCTCTGAACTCGTTGAGCTGCTCCTGGCTGATGCCCTTTGCGTCGCGGGTCAGGATCTGGTTCTCCACCTCGTTGATGGTGCGAGCGATGGTGGTGAGCAGCTGCTCCCAGCCCACACGGATGTGCTGGAGGAGACATGGAGAAGTCATTCATTCATTCATTTTCCTTCACTTAGCTCCTTATTTATCAGGGGTCGTCACAGCAGAATGAACTGCCAATTATTACAGCATATGTTTTACGCAGCGGATTCCCTTTCCAGCCGCAACCCAGTATTGGGAAATTTGTATATCGATTTTCACAATAATTACTGGTTCAAAGCAGCTTTACAAATGGTGGTAATAAAGTTATGGTTATTAGTTAGCATAACTTTATTAATTACTAATGACTTTAACTAAAACCTGCAGTTAAAAACATAACCTGCAGTTATATAGCATAGGTGATGTCTATGTGTAGATGTTCAATGAAGTGTATTTGTGCATTAAGTGTGTGTTGTCCTTGAAGTACGAAACACAACAAAAAAAAAAAACTAAACAAAAAACTAAATAAAATAAAGAACAACTCAAAAAACACTAAACAAAAGCAAAACTAAAAACACTAAACAAAAGCAAAACTAAAACAAAACACTAAACAAAAAGAAAACCAAAAAAAAACAACACAAAAAATATAAAAAAGCAAAACTAAAAACAACACAAAAAACTAAAAACAAAACAAAAAACAACACAAAAAACACTAACAAAACAAAAAACAACCCAAAAAACACAAGACAAAACAAAAACCAACAAAAAACATAAAACAGCAAAACTAAAAATAAAACACTAAACAAAAACAAAACGGAAAAAAAAACACAAAAAACTAAAAACAAAACAAAAACAACACAAAACACTAAACAAAACAAAAAACAACACAAAAACATACAAAAGCAAAACTAAAAACTAAACAAAACACTAAACAAAAACAAAACAAAAAACACACAAAAAACTAAAACCTAAACAAAAAAAAACAAAAACACTAAACAAAACAAAAACAACACAAAAAACATAAAAAAGCAAAACTAAAAACAAAACAAAACACTAAACAAAAACCAAACCAAAAAAACCCACAAAAAAAACTAAAAACAAAAGCAAAACTAAAAACAAAACAAAAACACAAAACAAACCAAAAAAATGTATGTGTGTATGTGTGTGTGTGTGTGTGTGTGTGTGTGTGTTTATGACACATGTATCAGGACACAAATGTGTATAATGACATAGAGTGTGACACAGGTATTATAAGGTGATGTTGAATTAAGAAATTGCTGATGTCCCAATTTCTCCAGAAGCTCTGTTTTCAGAAAATAAAACTGCACATTTCCCTTTAAGGGGTAGGGTTATAGAAAATACAGTACAGTATAAAACAATTAAAACCTATAGAATGTCCCCACAATTCACAATAACAAACATCTGTATTTTTGTTTGTGTGCGTAGGTCTGTGTGTGTCACTCTTTATGTGTGTGTGTGTGTGTGTGTGTGTGTGTGTGTGTGTGCGTGTGTGTACCTCCATGGTGTAGTTGGTGTGTTTGTTGTCGAAGATGAGCGCCTCCTGAATGAGCTGGTGGTCTCCCTCCAGCTTGTCGATGTTGGATTTATAGTTGATGATGTTCTGCTCGTACTGCTTCAGGTTGTTCATCTGTTCCTCCAGAGAGCCGGCGATGTCCACCGACACATGACCGATCTCCTAATACAGCACAAAGACAGTTTGCAAAATATGCAGCTCAAGTTAGCAAATTAAGCTTGAAAAAATAACCCTGTTCACGTCAATTCAACTCACATTATATAAAACATTAAATATAAATATAATATAATTATTATCAATATATAAAAATATAATTAAATGTAAAAAAATTAAGCTGGATCTTGTATACATAAAATAAATTAAGTAATTTTTAAACTTATTTTGGTAAGTTAAAGTATCATTAAAACATATTTATATTTATTTAAAATATTTAATTTATTTATTTTGTTTGCACTTATGATTAATTAATCTGTTTGTTTTAGTAATCTTCAATCAAAGTCTGACCATTTGCTTCCTCGTTTGGAGTGGTGGTCTTTCTGTTTACATCAACCTGAGGGTTTCCATAGCAACTCTATATCAATATTTTAGCCCCACCCCTCTTATTATTAGTTTGTTATGAGGCAACGATGCACAAAATAAAGCCCCGCCTCCTACTCAATATTCATTTGAGTAGAGGGGTGCCGGAACAGATCAGAGTAACAGATCCAGCATGCTACCTGAGGATGTAGAGGTGTCGTGCACGAAAGTGGAGAGTGGGGGTTGGGGGGTGTAGGTCATAGCGGGGTGTTGGATAGCGTAGGGACGTCGCAGATGCAAGTTAAGAGCAGGGGCGGGGGTTGGTTGTCGTGAACAAAAGTAAAGAGGCTTGGGGAGTCACGGAACAAAGTGAAAGTGAACAGCGGGCGAGTGAGGAGGGGGATCGGTAAAATTAGGTGCCAGATCAGATTTCTGAGGTGGTGGATCCAGATCCATCATGTTCCGGCACAAATTAAGCCCTGGAAGTACATCAACATCCTAAAATGAAAGTCTCAGCAACTCTTGAGTTCATGTGGACACTTAAGGAACAGCAACACTAAAAACAGCATCATATTATAACCAAACTATAAACTGCTCATAATATAAAGAACTTTCATTAAACTTAAAGTTATACAGCTAAATTTATATTTATTTAGCTAGCTGGAAACAAAACATCTGTCATATTAAATTAACTTAATGTACTAAAATACATGATATTGCAGGGCTCGAAATTAACCTTTTTGCATGGCAGCACCGGTGCTCCTAACTTAAAAAATTTAGGCACATCAGCCAAAATTTAGTCGTACTTAAAAGCACCGTTACTACAAGTTTTATACAAACATACTTATTGCATTTGAAATCAACAGTAATCAAACTAACAAGGAAAAAAAAAAAAAATATATATATATATATATATATATATATATATATATATATATATGTGTATGTATGTATATATATATATATATATATATATATATATATATATATATATATATATATATATATATGCAAGCGTGAGGAAAATATGTCTCAACGAAATCCCGTTATCACAAGAAAATAGATTTTTATAACGTAACTGAGTGACCAAAAGATACATGGACCGCTCACCGGCCCTGCACACACTGCTTGACATGAATCTGTTAATGATATAACTGTGCTGTTCTCACGGGTGCTGCCTGATATTGCACTGATGCTTTTGACATACACTGTACCTTATTATATGCAGACGTCATGTTAATAGCAATATCTGTTTTTTTATGAGTAGTGATGTTAGTTCACTCAGTGCAAGCCTGTTTGCGATATTGTACATGGTGTTAAATTTGACATATAGCTGCCACTTGCACGGCGGACAGCATCTGGCGATTATATGAAGGATTAAACTGAACCTCTCGCGCTAGATGTGGCAAACAGTTACCTGAATATTCCATCCCACAGACTTTTCATAGCGGACTTGAAGCCAGAAGTCTTTTAAACACTCTTGGAAAAGTGTAGGTGGTGGATTAACATTCAGCACATGATCACTAGTAAAATGTCATTATTTGTAACTTTAGATGTCATGGTTTCTAAAACTAAATCTGTCAGTGTTATCTTCATTCTCATCTTCAGCGCTTTACAGTTTTTCGCGGTAGCAGCTCTCTCCGTCATCCCAAGCAAGAGGGCACTGACTGAGTGATTGACAGCTGATATTAACCAATCATTCGCGTTCAGTGCAAGAGCAGTGGTGGGCCAATAAGAAGAGCGTGAAGGCGGGGCAAGCATTACAGACTTGGCTTTGTTTACTGCAGCAAGTTGACATGACAACTGTTTTAAACCATTCCCGAGCGCTGCGTTTAAATAAGGGCTAAAATGACACTAAAATTCAACTAAGGGTAAGAAAAAAATACTATTTATCAGTCCGTCAAAGAGTTTGCAGGGACATGCTTTTGATATTTGCATCCCATAATGACCTTTTCTCAAAACATTTGGTATTATTTGCTTCAACACTTGTGTTGAAACAAAAAATATTGTAATGTTTTCATCTCATTGTTCTCATAAAATAGTAACAATCAGACATCGGTAGAATGTAGCAGATTTTTGCTATTTTATTTCCTAGCACTGAAGCTCCTATGATTTCCTTCAGTCTTGTAGACTCTTGAGAACATCTCACCTCCATCTTGGTCTGAATCCAGGGTCCGATGATGTTTGCCTGAGCCGCAAACGAGCGTCTCAGCCTCTCGTTGGCCTGTTGCCTGGCAACCTCCTCCTGCAGCATCTGGTCTCTGAGGGGAACCAGCTGCTTGACCTGCAGGGGTCGACAGACCAGAGTCACAGCTCAGCTTAAATTTCTGTCCATTTAAATGTCATTTTGAAATGTATTTGACATGTTGACTATATATATATATATATATATATATATATATATATATATATATATATATATAGGTCCAAAAACATTTCTTCCATATTTGTAATGAAAATTATTATTATTTTTTTTTTTTAAATAAGAAATGTCCCCATTTGTTATGATTCATATAGAGAATTTAATTTACTGGCATACAGTGTAAGTCAGAGTTATTCGCCCTCCTGTGATTTTTTTTTTTCTTTATTTTTCAAATATTTCCTAAATTACGTTTATCAGATTCAGGAATTTTCCACAGTATTACCTCTAATATTTTTTCTTCTGGAGAAAGTCTTCATTTTGACTAGAATCAAAGCAGTTTTTAGTTTTTTTAAAGGTTAATATAGTAAGGTGTGTCATGGTGTCTTGTCTTTTATTTTGTAATTTAGTCTTGTCCTCCTGTTTCCTGCTCTGTTTCCTGTGTATGTGTGTCATGTTTTCATTGGTTGATTTAGGCTGTTTCTCAATTCCAATAACGCAGAGAACGGACTTGTGGAGACCGGTCTTGCCAGGTCACCACGGAAGAATGAACTCGGGAGACCACGAGGGCAGAGAACGCGTCCTGTGAGAAATAAGATACTGCGTTCTTCTTGATGGTCACACGACCTTCACGCATTTTTAATGTAAAATTATTTAAACTTTACAGCATTCATACAACGATTTATTGATCCCCCCATTTCACAATATATACTCTGTTTCTTCCCTCAGGCAATCCATCTCATGAACACTTGATAATTATATTTGTGGAACAAACATCACTACTTGCCATACACTTTTATACACATATACACTTATTTAACAACACACTTTACATGCCAATTTGGCCATAACAGCTGCACATATAACATTGTATATAGTAATACAGCTCTACATACACTTGTCTATTTGTATATTTTACATTCACTTCTTACTGCTTTTTTATATATTTATTATCTGTTTATTGTCCTGTCTCTGTAATTCTGTTGCACTGTAGAAGCTCCGTCACAAAAACAAATTCCTTGTATGTGCAAACATACCTGGCAATAAAGCTCTTTCTGATTCTGATTCTGCATAAAGACTTCACAAATTTACGCTGCACAATTTCAATAAAACTGATTTTAATACGAATTTCATCAAATAAACACCCTTAATGTGTTTGTCTTTCTAAAGATTTTCATAGTAATGTTTATATTCACTTTTTCATTTAGGGAAACTCTTGAGGTAAATAAGTCATTTCTCTGAACTTTAATAATAAACCTATATAAAATGCTGCGCTTCCCACCTCCAGTCGCAATGACTTCTGGGACTTCTAGAGCGAGTTCAGTGCTCAAGTCTGCATCCATGCATCATCAATATCAAGAACACATACGGGAACCTTCACGTGTGCTTCGTTCTCTGACATTACATGAGAACACAAGAACGGAAGATCGCTGAAAAACGCATATTGAGAAACAGCCTCAGTCTAGTGTCTTGTTCTTCATCTTTGCAACTCTCTGGTTTCTCTTTGGTTGTTTCATGTCATGTGATCTTTAGTGTTTGATATATATATTTACCGTCATGTTTCCTTGTTCTTTGTCTAGCATTGTTTATGTAATCTCTGGTGGTGAGTTTGTTCGGTTTTTGCTTTGCCATGTGAAGCCATGAGTTTATTTTGGGTTATAATCATGTTTTGTCTCACATTACAAATATTATTAGCCCTGTTATTTAACCGCTGTTATACAGTGACTTGCCTAATTAACCGAGTTAAGCCTTTAACTGTCACTTTAAGCTGAATACTAGTATCTTGAAGAATATCTAACATATAATGTTATGTGCTGTCATCATGGCAAAGATAAAAGAAATCAGTTATTAGAAATGAGTTATTAAAACTATTATGCTTAGAAATGTGATGAAAGGAAAAAAAAAATCTTTCTGTAACACAGAAATTGGGGGAAACGATATTCAGGAAGGCTAATAATTCTGACTGTATATATTTGGATATCGGGTTCTAAATATATCAGTTATTGGTATTGCGAAAAATTTCCCAATTGGTGCAATCACTAAAAGTTACTGATTTGGCTAAAAACAGCTCTGTTGAATACAACACTGTTATTATTTAGCACAGTTCAGTTCAAGATTTGTACAGTCTGTGTGTGTGTGTGTGTTTACTCTGTACTCACAGCCTCCCATTTGTTGGTGATGTCCTGTGGGCTGAGCACTGAGTATGGATTGACTCCGACCAGCTTGATGCCGTAGGTTTGAGCGATCTTCACGATCTCGTTCTGGATGCCCATCACGGCCATTCGCTCCTTATCGGCCTCGGGAAGAGTGGCTTTAAACTGGTCGTGAGCTGTGATCAGACTCTGATGGACAAAGGGAGATTCAAACAATTAACAAAAAAAAAAACACAACCATAGAGTAGCCCCTCCCCCTTTTTTTAAACAAAAATGCTCGCAGCTGTCAATCATTATTGGTGGGCGGGGGACCGCACTCCTACGTAAAGTTGCGGTCGATCTGAAAGCTGCTCCAATTGGTCCATCGTTTTTATGTTGTTAAATAAAAAAAAGGACTGGGTGTGTTTATATCACCCCAATATGACAGTATATACACTATACTTACACACATGTATGTCCAAACAGCTTGAAAAGTAGATTTTTCACCATAGGTGCCCTTTAAAGTTAGTCTCTGTGTGCGGTTGACACAAACTCCATTAATTAATCTGCCTCGTTATTATGGAGGTACTTGGAGAGACTTTTTTTTTTTAATCTGAGGTGGTACTTGATAAAAACAAATTTGAGAACCACTGCTTTAGAGGAGTCAAAAACTTACATACAGCACCTTTTAGACTAACATAGTGATAGTAACATCTAAAAAAAAAAAGGGTTTATATTTCACATGGACTTTAAATCTATAAGATCTATTCACATGACAAGCAAAATGACATCTTCAGCATTTCTTTCTGGTTTAAAGGTTCAGGACACCCCGGAGAACTTTTTTTTTTGGATTAACAGATGTGTGTGTGTTGAGCATCAGTTAAGACAATGTTAGCAGCTGTCAGCTTTAATTGTGGGGAAAACTGGATAATTTTGAGCTTTTGTCAGCTAATTTCAGCTTCCGGGTTTAAAATGATTTTTGGGGCGGGATCAAAATCGGCGACGTAGCGCAGAACTGCAAGTGCAATGATGACGCGTCGGTTTCTCATTATTATTCATAGCGGAGTTTTCTTATCCTATGAGAAGAGCCGGCTGCTTAATTATTCATCAGACCTGACAGACCTGCCAGTGTCAAGCTGAGAGACACGGAAACCACTGCACAGTATTTAGCCGTTCATGAAGGCTCATATGTGTTTGTTTCCATCATCCACGGGGTTTGTTGCATGTTTTCCCCCGCGATCTTGTCAGAGTCGATCATACAGCAAAGCTGTGTGTGTGCTGCAAGCATATTTGTCGGGAGAGCAGCCCGAGAATTAGAGAATGGCGGACGCTGTCTTTTGTCAGGAGTTCGTTCACATTCAGACACATCATTGTGCTGCTGTGTTTGCCTAAATCCTCTATATTACCAGCAGGGCTAATGGTTAAAATAGACGGGTCAGGAGACCTGCTGCACTGAGTCTGCTGGATACGGGGATTGAGGGAGAATCCTCATTTATAGTGTTTACATGAACACACTTATCTTTATAATGATATAAATTGTTGTTGTCTGTATATGAAATTACAAATAACAAATGTAGCAGGGCATTAAATCACTGTTCATTTCTTTGCATTTTAACTTTGTAAACTATAAACTCATGCGTCTCCTCTTTGTGTCTCATTTTGTAAGCTAGCTGACAACAACAGTTATTCGCTCCCCTTCTCCCCTGCTGGCCACGCCCACTCCTGCCCGATGCTCGCGGAGCTCCACGCCCATTAATCATGCATCTTTTGAAAAAATTCTGAAGTAGACTTTAACCGAAAGAGGGGGGTGTCATGGCCCTTTAAAATGAAAATGTGCAGCTAATTTTCGTCTTGTTTTTCCAGTGAATGTATATTTAAAACATTTATTCTCATTTCAATTATCAGTAAACTTCTTAATCATAGTTGATTCTCTAAAAAACGTAAACGCTGACTCTGCACAGCATAGCAGTTTCTGCGGCATGAGCACAGAAAACAGCGTATTTTTCTGGGTCATTCACTATTGCCTTTATAAATTATAAAATGATTATTCAGAAGAGAGTGTGCCGTTTCTGCCGCTGCGTGTGGAAAATGAAGGTCTTTTATGCAGTAATGGCCGAGGTGTCCTTCATAAAAGCCTGTGCTGCACATGATTGTGCTGATGAATAGGTTTGCGGTGCATTACAGTGTTTTCTGCATCAGTGACAAAAATAGACGCAGCAACAAAGTTCAACTCGCACCTGCAATGCAAAGATTAATGTGGGCGCAGAAATGATTATCTGCTGCTATCACTAGCGCACGACATTTAAAAGAAGATTTCACAAAACTTTTAACTCAAATACACAAGCATGCTCCATCTTTGAAACCACTGAAGTAGAGTGAATATTGCCAGAGGACAAACATGAAGCCGTTTTCTTTTTCAGGGTGAATGCTGTGTTGTAGTCAAAACTGCATCATATTATGGACGTGACATTTTATTCTCGCTTTAATTTAAACTTGCATCTCAACATACTATGGAAGCTTTTTGCTGGTGCTGTTTATGATTATTCTTGACTAATCACATACAAAAAAGTCTGTAATTAAATAATATATCTGTGTGTACTGTCTATATACACACTACCTGACAACAGTCTTCCAAGTTTTAGGAACAACAAATAATAACTTGACTTCTAGTTGATCATTTGGTATCAGACGTGGCTTATATAGAAGGCAAAGGCCTCTAGATGACGCTTATTTTACCACAATAAAATATGATCATGCCTTGATTATTAATGGTTTAATTAAGACAGTAAGGTCTGACTTTGCTTTGTCACTGAACAGAAATAATGTCCGGTATAAACAGAATGAATATTGTGTCTGACTCCATCATGAGCTTGGAGGACTGCATAAATACATCTCTGCAATGACTCAAATCACTGATTAATAAAGTCATCTGGAATGGCAAAGACAGCAGGACTCCCAGAGTTCATCAAGAGTCTTTGGATTCATCTTCAATGCCTCTTTCTTCATCTTACCCCAGACATGCTCAATAATGTTCATGTCTGGTAACAGGGCTGGCCAATCCTGGAGCAGCTTGACCTTCTTTGCTTTCAGGAGCTTTGATGATGAGGCTGAAGTATGAGGAGCGCTATCCTGTGGTTTGTAATGTAATGGGCAGCACAGATGTCTTGATACCTCAGGCTGTTGATGTTGCCATCCACTCTGCAGATCTCTCGCACGCCCCCATACTGAATGTAACCCCAAACCATGATTTCTCCTTCACCAAACTTGACTGATTTCTGTTAGAATCTTGGCTCCATGCGGGTTCCAGTAGGTCTTGTGCAGTATTTGTGATGATTGAGATTCAGTTCAACTGTGATTCATCAGAAAAATTGACCTTCTGCCACTTTTCCAAATGACAAACTAGAAGTCGACTTATTATCTGTTGCTCTTGCAACTGGGATTCACGACAAGACTTACTCAGGTAGTATGTATATTTTTACATATGGAACACAACACGTAGAGACAACTCATAATTGCTAGTCATATTTGTTGAATTATGTGCTTTTCACAAGCTGCTGACCTGGATTTCCTCGATGCTGTGCACGATGAACATGTCCTGCAGATCCTCAATGGCTCCGTCCATCCAGTTGTTGAAGGGAGCTGCTCTCTTGGCGAACTCCAGGTACAGCTGATCAATCGTCTCCCAAAGCTTTTCTACACGCTGGGGGTGGGCATAAGGACAGAATCAGCTTTAGCCATACACAAAAACATTTTTAAAAGCTTTCCTTGTAAAGTTTCTGCATTGAGGATGACTGGAATCCTAGATATACATTTGGGTGATGCTGGAATTGCCGGTACATTTTTACAGGTTTGTATAATAACACCAATTATATCAAGTTATCTCTTAAAATCATGTTTGTTTGTGTATTTAGGGATATTTTGTCTAGAAATATTACCTCAAAGACTCCAAAATTTCCCCTTTCATGGTGTCTGCCTGCCATCATACATTCAGCTTCAATTATTTAATAATTAAGTTTAACTTTCATCTTCATTTTCTTTGTTTAATCTACTAAATTGCATGACACGTTTCTTGCTCTATTATTCATCATTTCAGTATTAAAAAAGAAAATGTTGTCTGTCGCTATGTTGTCAACTTTGTTACATTGCTTATAAAAAGGCATGACAATCTTCGCTGGTGGGAAACTCTGGAAGGCATTGAGGCGTCGTTTATTCTTTTCTCATTCATTAGTCCAAAATGTTCAGTATACTAATAGTAGTTTTATTATGTGTCAACTCTGATATTTCATTGAATTTCTAATTCACTCTTTAAAAACTATAATATGATGAAAATAAGATAAAATGTATTTGAGTTTGAGGTTAGCATCTTGAGCTATGACACAAAAAACTGTTATTGTCAACTCCGTTACTGTCAACTCCACCGCTACCATCAACTCGGTTATGGTCAACTCCGTTATGGTTAACTCTTTTGTTGTCAATTCTGTTACCGTAAACTCTGTTACAGTCAACTCCCCCATTACCACCAACCCGGTTATGGTCAACTCCGTTATGGTCAACTCTGTTGTTGTCAATTCTGTTACTGTCAACTCTGTTACAGTCAACTCCACCATTACCACCAACCCGGTTATGGTCATCTCTGTTATAGTCAACTCGGTTACCATCAACTCCGCCGTTACCATCAACTCGGTTATGGTTGTCAACTCAGTTACTGCCAACTCCAACTCCAACTTACAGTCAACTCCACCATTACCATCAACTTGGGAACCAATAACTCCATTACAGTCATCTCCACTATTACCATCAACTGGGTTATGGTCAACTACGTTACCGTCAATTCCGTTACAGTTCACTCCACCATTACCATCAATTCAAGTATGGTCAAGTCCGTTACAGTTAACTCCACCATTATCATCAACTCAGTTATGGTCAACTCCATTACAGTTAACTCCACCATTACCATCAACTTGCTTTTGGTCAACTCTGTCAGCTCCGTTACTGTCAACTCTGTTACCATCAGTTCCGTCACCGTTAACTCTGTTACCATTACTCTCAACTCTGTTACTGTCAACTTCGTTACCGTCAACTCCATTAATATCAATTTCTTTACCATCAAATCAATTACCATCAACTCCATTACAATCAACTCCATTACCGTTACTTTAAAGTCAACTCCGTTACCATTACTGTCAACTTTGTTACTGTCAACTCCGTAACCATCAACTCCGTTAACATCAATTCCGTTACTGTCAAATCAATTATGATCAACTCCATTAGGTCAACTCTATTACAGTCAACTTTATTACAGTCAACTCTATTACCGTTACTTTAATGTCAACTTCGTTACCATTACTGTCAACTGTGTTACTGTCAACTATGTTACTGTCAACTCCGTTACCGTCAACTCCGTTACCGTCAACTCCGTTACCGTCAACTCCATTAACATAAATTCTGTTACCGTCAAATCAATTACCATCAACTCCATTACGTCAACTCTATTACAATCAACTACATTACCATTACTTTAATGTCAACTCCGTTACCATTACTGTCAACTTTGTTACCGTCAACTTTGTTACTGTCAAATTTGTTACTGTCAACTCCGTAACCATCAACTCCGTTAATATCAATTCTGTTTTCTGTCAAATCAATTACGATCAACTCCATTACGTCAACTCTATTACTGTTATTTTAATGTCAACTCCGTTACCATTTCTGTCAACTTTGTTACTGTCAACTTTGTTAGTCAACTCCGTAACCATCAACTCCGTTAACATCAATTCCGTTTTCTGTCAAATCAATTACGATCAACTCCATTATGTCAACTCTATTACCGTTACTTTAATGTCAACTCCGTTACCATTTCTGTCAACTATGTTACTGTCAACTTTGTTACTATCAATTTTGTTACCGTCAACTCCATTACCGTCAACTCCATTAACATCTATTCCGTTAGCGTCAAATCAATTATCATCAACTCCATTACGTCAACTCTATTAAATTCAACTCTATTACAGTTACTTTAATGTCAACTCCGTTACTGTCAACTATGCTACCGTCAACTGTTACTGCCAACTTCGTTACTGTCAACTCCATTACCATCAGCTTCATTACCCTCAACTCCGTTACCGCCAACTCTGTTACTCCCAACTCCATACATTTACTGTTAACTCAGTTACCATCAACTCTGTTACGTTCAACTCTGTTACTCTAAACTCCCTTACTTTACTGTCAATTATGTTACTGTCAATTCCATTACTGTCAATTCATTACCATCAACTCTGTTACTGTCACCACAACTCCATTACTTTACTGTCAACTCCATTACTGTCAACTTTATTACCGTAAACTCTGTTACTGTACTGTCAACTCCATTACCGTAAACTCTGTTACTGTATTTTCAACTCCATTACCGTAAACTCTGTTACAGTCAATTTTGATAGTCAACTCTGTTATTGTCAGCTCTGTTACTATAAACTTCGTTATTTTAACCTTATTTTTACTGTCGTTATTGTCACAAACATATTCAAGCATTTGGCTATATTGTACATCAAGAATTATTCTTTTTATTAATGGATTCAGTTTATTGTAAATTATACATTTAATGTATACTATTTCAGTTCAAGGTAAATTCATAGAAAATGTACCCATAATTCTGGAATGAGTCTAATATAGGGTAAGTATAATGAGTTTGTGCACCTCCAGAGAATCTCTCCTCTTCTGGGTCAGGGTCCCCAGATTGTCCCACTGGTCACAGATGCCCTGACAGCGAGCGTTCACTGTAGCAGCATCATGATAGTCTAATTCACTACACAGAGAGAAAGATAAATTGAATTGATCACATTTCACCCCAAATCAAAAAGAAAACAGCATTAAAAAAAGCATATCTTACCGTTAAGTAATAACTTAAAATCTTTATCAATGTATTTCACTTCCCTTTCTATTCAAAGTTAGCTTATTTTAGCTTATAAATGTATACTTTTACATTGATGAATAATGAAATTTAACCAGGAGTACACAGTTTTTCTTCTGCAATTATAAATATGATTACTGTTAGTTTACAAGTCATTTACTTCTAGCCCACTTTTTGGTTCATTATTGTAAAACAGGGTCGGGAATCGAAAATAGATTCCAATTCTGGAATCGAATAGATTAAGAATCAGATACTTGATATGAAATTAAAATTTCGATTCCTCTTATCGTTTAGTGTACGTGCGCACATTTTTATTTTTACACTTGAAAGTCTGGCAGGAACTTAGGGCACCTTGAATTAGCTATAATCTAAACATTAGGTGGACCGCAACGTGCTCAAAGGGCTACATGTAGTGAAAAACAAAGGCAAAGCGAAGTGTAATTATTGCAATATATGATGTGTTGCAAGCAGCACGTCGCGACCAGCATGACAAATCATCTGCTGTTGGTTTACGAACATCAAAATACAAGAATGCACCACGTTAGATTAATTGTGCATCCAGGTGAAACCAGCAAATGTTGTGCTAAAATGTCTTGTTTTAATTTGAACAAAATTCTCTTTCTTTTACTGATAAAGACAGATACTTTCAATGCTAATTCTCATCATTTCGTATAAATTCAAATTACTTTCTGACTTATTTAAATAACTTTAAAGTAATAAGAATTAGAGTGGAGAACAATAATCATGAAAACAACAAGAAAGCAATGCTTCTGTTTCTCATGCACGTCATGATTTTGAGCTAAAACGTGACCCGGAAATGATTTTGAGAGTTGATTTTTGTTTGTTTTTGTTTACTTCAGCTCTTGAGCGATGGCTGCAATCTGCTCCACGCGGTCCTGATGAGCGGCCAGATCGCTCTCGAACGCCTCGTGTTTCCTCATCAGAGCCCGGATCTCCATCAGAGAGGCCGTCTCATAGTCCTTCTGGGACAGCAGGTGCTCCTTTCCTGAAAAACACACACAAACACACCAATAAATCAGACACTCGTAAAACTCTTCTGACTCAAACTCCAAACCACTTATAGATTTAAACTCGTAGATTGCTTAGAGTGTGACAGAAATTTAAGAAAATTATTAGTATTATTAATTAATTTTTAAAATGTATTAGTTAAACTTTAAAAAATCCATAAATTAAACATAAGAAAATTGTATATATTTGTAACGAAGTTTACGGCCCTTTGGCCGCCGGGAAGAAGGAGGCGGAGAACCGACGCAGGTTTAAAATATTTATTAATAACAATGACCAAACCAAAACCAACTAAACCACTAACCAAAACAAACCAAAACAAACGGACGGCAGCTCCTCACGGAGACTGCCGTCAAACTGAAAGCAAAAGTAAAATAAGTCCGGGCCCGATCCTCTCTCGGCTTCCTCTGCCATCGGTCCTCCTTTTATGGTCCAGAGCTCCTTCCGTGGGATCCGAGGCAGGTGCGCACCGCAGGTGTATCCACTTACGCGGTGGCCTCACCCCGTTCCCACGGCTCTCGGCCACGCCCCCTCGCCACAATATTCTATTATTATTTTAAAAATGTATTATGGATTGATTAAATCGCATCTAATAACACATGAAGTGCACAAAGTGTGACGCTTCCTTCAACAATTTCAATACGGTTTCCCAGATCCAAAGAGAGAGAGAGTTCAACTCCATTGACTCCAATAGAAAGTTTTTTCAACAGCAATTGTGGCTCTTGGAGCTACTCAATAGTTCCCGGAAGTTAGCATTTAGAGCTATTTAGAGTTACTGCTGAAGACGGCTGGTTTTACACTTGAAAAGTACAAAGCTTCTGAAATTAAGTTTGTGTTAGTTTTAACGTGAATTTAATTAATCATGAAACCTATTGAGTCTATATTAACCGCATGATGATCCAACATTTTGGAGTTATGTTTTCGCAGCTCTCTCTCTCACTGGGTCTGGCTAGGGCTGCATGGTATTGGAAAAATCTGACATAGCAATATTTTCTTTTACTGTCATATATATTGTGATATCAATATAATTTCACCAGATGAATTGACTAGCTGTATTTGGAAACAGTTCATTAATTTGGATAGATTTAGATGATAAGGTATTTTTCTATGCATAAGTTATAATAAATTACAAGCAAATATAAATACAACAGAGCAGTGAAAAAGTGAAATAACAGCGCTTTATGGTTTTCTGCAGAGTCTTCAGTATTCAGGAACAAAAATTTTACAGTTACACATAGAATAACATGGTCATCATTTTAGAAACAATTATAAAATAACAATAATAATATTTCATTATACCTTTATCGTTTAATATTAAGGGCTCTATTTTGATGATCCATGCGCAAAATGCAAAGCGCAGCGCGTAAACGTATTCAGGGCGTGTCAGAATCCACTTTTGCTAATATAAGGACGGAAAAATCCGCTTTGCGCCGCTTATTTTATAATGAGTTATAGGTGTGTTTTGAGAATAAACCAATCAGAGTCTCATCTCCCATTCCCTTTAAGAGTCAGCTGCGTCACACCATGGTGCAATTGCTATTTACATGACGACTTTGTAAGTGGAAAAACTGAACATTTCACTAGCAAGAAAACAGTTAAACAGAGTATCTACAGTGCGAGAATGAGAGATGAGCCTCCTCATTATCTACTATCACTTTCGCTCTCGTGGATAGAGAAACCTTTACGCACAGACATCCATTAGCCTATAAATAATTAATTTCGCTTGTTAAGCGCAAAGATTTGTTTCAAAACTATTTCTAAATTCAGTTCTAATTTCCAGCAAACGAATAAATGAACAATAATAACTAAGAGTGGTCAAAAACCTGAGTTATATCCTAAAACACATGCCATGCCCCATATGGTCTAAAACCTGACAGGTGGGCAAATCTAAGCTTGCTTTGAATAAAACAAATATAAATATGGATATAATAAATAATACTGCTAATAATAATAACATTA
Source organism: Danio rerio (assembly GCF_052040795.2). Classification (NCBI taxonomy): domain Eukaryota; kingdom Metazoa; phylum Chordata; class Actinopteri; order Cypriniformes; family Danionidae; genus Danio; species Danio rerio. Next base: position 7,004,156 of record NC_141027.1, on the reverse strand, counting down.
TACAAAAACAAATTGTCAAGAATAAACTGAAAAAACCCCTGAGATGAAGAAGGCATGAAAGTATAGTTTTTATATTTATGTAGGCTAGAAAATAATATGTTTTGTAATATTGTAATCCTTTATATTTATATCCTATATCTATCCTTAATTATATCCTATATATGTCCTTAATATTCTAACTATTTTTCATTTAAAGATATTTGCGTATTGCTCTACATCTTCTGTGTATTAAGCAGTGTGTAAGCGAGGCTCACAACTAATGCGCTCTGCACTGGACAATAGACCGGCTTTGTTCTGGTCTATGGGCGCACATATGGGCGCAAAAGCATTTGCTATTTAAACAGCGTGGCGCAAAACGTCAAAATGACTCTTGCACCGAGCTGAAACTAGCAAACAACAATTTATTATACGCCAGGTGTTTGATAGAGCCTTAAATAAGTAATATAATCCTGCGATGTGACTACTGCGGACGACACACATGTTGCGATAAGGATGCTCAAACCATATATTGTGCAGCACTACTTCTGGCGATCCAAATGGCAGACAAACCCTTGTTGCAGCTCTGATACAAGTTTATTTATGGAGGAAAGTAAAAAGCCCTGCAGTGTTTGGGTGCTCTGTGTTTGTCTGAGGTAATTAGTCTACCGTTATTACTGAAACGTCTATATTTCATATAAAATATGAAGCTAATTGGTTAGTTCTTGTCACATGACTCATGTGCGTTTACAGCATTCTAAGAAAGTTAAGGTGTTTTCAACTGTGTGCACCTGGAAAACACGAGCACGTCATTCCCTATTTGCATACACAGGCTGTGTGCCTCCATCCGCTTGTTAAGTGTGACGTCACGCGGAGCGGCTTCCGGGTCCAAGCGCTCTATTCAACTGAATGGGGAGACTCATGAAATGGTAATAATAAACGTTTACAAAGCGATTTAATACTTTCGAAAGTCACGGTCGCAGTATATATGTCCATGCCCAATATCCGAATGCCAGAAAGTGATTCATTGTTTTATAAATTGTTAAAATTTGGTTATTTGTTATGCAGCAAGCCCAGAGATTGTCGTGTACACTATGACTTTATATAAAATTAACTTTAATGTGCGATATGAATAAAAAGTGATCATAACTGAATGATTTCTCCACTCAAGTGGATGGCGGCTTGGACGCGGAAACAGTATACATACGTCACAAACACGTCACCACTTAACAAGCGGATTGGAAGTAACAAATTTGTGTGCAAAAGAGGCGATATGGGGTATCGCGGTGGCGCAGTGGGTAGTGCTGTCGCCTCACAGCAAGAAGGTCGCTGGACTGACCCTCAGCTGGGTCAGTTGTCATTTTTCAGTGGAGTTTGCATGGTCTCCCCGTGTTGGCCTGGGTTTCCTCCGGCTGCTCCGGTCTCCCCAACAGTCCAAACTCATGCGCTATAGGTGACTTGGATAAGCTAAATTGTCCATAGTGCATTTGTGTAAATAAGAATCTATGGGTGTTTCCCAGGACTGGGTTGCAGCTGGAAGAACATCCGCTGTGTAAAATATATGCTGGAATAGTTGACGGTTAATTCCGATGTGGCGACCCCTGATGAATAAAGGTACTAAGCCAGGGTTTTTCAAAGTCTAAGACAGTGGGCCTCCCTTTTGACACCACTTATCCATTGGCGCCCCCCTCCTCCCAAACACACACACACACACACACACACACACACACACACACACACACAAATTATATATATATATATATATATATATATATATATATATATATATATATATATAAAGACACAGACAGATGTCAGACTGTTAACTCACTTTTATCATCATTTGCATGAAAGTGCAATTATTTACAGAGTAATAACAAGTATTTTAATTTAACGTTTTTAAAACTAGGATGATGGTTCAATATGAATAGAACAGATCCAAGAACTGTCCATCCCAGTCAAAACAGTCAAAATTTAGCGGGTCTCATGCTGTCATTAGCCAAAATATCTTGACAAACCACACATAAAGGTCATGGTTCATCAGCTGGTCCTGTCCACGTAAATCCTAAACTCAAATACTGATCATCATATCGTCGTCTTTTGGGTTTAAGCCGTGAACTTGAAGGCTTTGAATCGGGGGGTCTCAGAAACCGATGTATTAGCAGGCATATACCAGTATTGACGGGCTTGCCAAACAGAAGCGAATTCAGCTATGGCCTTCTGGGTAAAAAGGGTTTTCTTATTTTTGATGCATTATTTTTTTTAGCTTTGTTTAATTAAAACGTTTAAATATAATAAAAATACATATAATAATTAAACTTAATTATATTTTTATTATATAATATTTTTTTCCCGCGCCTCCCCTAACATGCTCTGGCGCCCCCCAGGGGAGGCGCGCCTCACACTTTGAAAACCCCTGTACTAAGCCAAATGAAAATGAATGAAGATGCGATATGTGAACGGCCCCTAGGGGTGGTTACCTGTGGTCCAGGACTCATGCAGGGAGCATTTCTGCTTAAACTTCTCAGCCAAATGATCGAGTCTCTCCAGACGGCGGATCTCAGTGAGCAGCCATTCCTCATAACCCTTCTCCACCTGCTCCAGACCTTTCCAAGCGTTAGCGATGTCCTGCACACACACACGTTTGGTTAAAAACCTGATTAATAAGTTAAATCGCATGAAGTTTTTGATTTTGGCCAAATGTCTGGGTGTGCTGTTCATAAACTCAGATTACTAGTAGTTTTCATGCAGGCTGTTTTGGACTCACCGACACCATCTTCCCCTCGGAGGGCATGAAGGCGGGACGGTTGCTCAGGCGCAGCTTGGTCTGCAGGGTGTTGAAGTTGATCTCCAGCTGGCATTTCTCCTGCACGCGCGGAGGCTTGTGAACGCGCCTGTAGTCCCGGAAATCCTCCAGCTTCTGCTGCATGGCGCGCATGGTCTGCTCCGCCGCGCGGTTCTCCAGCCAGGGGATGGTGCGGCGGATCCACTCCAGCAGCTAGAGGAACATAGAGGAGTTACTGAGGGAGACTGAGAGACATTGGAGGACGTTTATGAAGATATCGAGGTTTATTATTGAGTGCGCTTCACAAACCACCTGTACTGTTTTTCTCTCCCTATACACCAGACACTTTCTTTTCTACAGGGTTTCAACAAGTCAAATTTAAGACTTTTAAGACCATTATGAATGAAATTTCACACTCATACAGGGCTAAACATAAAGGATTTGCTTGTCCCATTAAAAAAAAAATCTAATTACTTAAATCAGGGGATCTCAAACTTTTTTCTTCAAGTACCACCTCAGAAAAAATTGTCCCTCCAAGTACCACCATATGACCAGTATTGAAATACAGTAGCATAGTAGGCCTAATTAAGCATCTGCATCTCTGCACAATTTAAAAACGTGGCATATTAATTACTATTACTTATACTTTTGGCCAGCGGAGAAATTAAAATGGTCGTGCCCAACTGAGTCTGGTTCTCTCAAGGTTTTTTTTCTTCACTCTCCTTTAAGGTGAAGTTTTTTTCCCTCTCCGCTGTCGCCACTGGCTTGTATGGTTCAGGATTGGTAGAGCTACGCATTGATGAATTTGCTCTTCAGTGTTTGAACTCTCAGTAATGATTAAATCACACTGAACTGAGCTAAACTGAACTGAACTGAACTTAAACACTAAAAACTGAACCACACTGTTCCAGTTACTTTGACCAATTATGTGAAGCTGCTTAGACACAATATACATTGTAAAAGCGCTATACAGATAAAGCTGAATTGAATTAAATATTATTAATAATATTTATTATTATCGGCCACTTTAAACCTTATAAATAGTTTGAACATTAACACTGCTGTGCTTATATGTAAAAAAAAACAAACAAACAAAATAAAATGTCAACGTTAATTAAATCAAATTTAATTATTTAATTTAATTTAATTATTTATTTGTTTTTAAATTTAATTAAAATGTGCTTTTAAACGTTTATTAAAAATGGTCGGCTACTGTTATTAAAAAGTAAAAAAATAATCTCCTGTACTTAAATGGAAAGTGTAAACCTATAGTATCCTTTTTATCAAAGCCTGGAAATGCTGTTTGGACCTCATAAATAAAGGCTATATGTCATCATATTCATAAATGAACCATTTTTGATAATATTTTACTATATGTTGCATGTACAAATGACTATTGGATTACTCTGGGTACCACTAGAAGGCAGTCCGCGTACCACTAGTGGTATACATACCACAGTTTGAGAACCTCTGACTTAAATAATACTTAAATAATGTGTCAGAACAAGCAAATCTTTCTTTGACAAGCTTTAAAAACTATAATAACCTAAACGTCCACAAGTTTGGTCTACAACTACATGGAGAACTTACAAATGTTATTGTGAGGAACCGTATTGTAAAATAGAGTTTAATATTAAAAGTTTTATTGAGATGTATTGTTGGTGACTGTATACAGCTCTTGGCCTGATTGGGTAGCTTTACCTGGACATTTGAAAATTTAGACCCGTTTGAAATTATTTAAGCCCTACAATTGAATATTACAGCGAATTTAAGATTTTTACAGCCTAAAGTTTTTTTCTATTTGAATTTTAAGACATTTTAAGGGTGCTTTCACATTTGGTTCAATTGCCTGGACCGTATCTAAGTTCAATTGCCCCCCTTGCCACCTTCGTTGGTTTGTGTTCACACTGTCTTTTTTCCTTCTGAACCCGGTACGCTTGCGTCATCAACCTGCTGTTTTGTTTACGACTGTTGCTAGGTGACAGTCACGAAAGCAAAGCGCCAAAATGGAAAGATGTCCGCACATCACGGTCGATCTGCTTTTACTGAATCTTTTAGTTTTGGGGATTCAGAAAGCAACTCGCGTCCATTTGCCACAAAAATATTATAAACATTCAGAACATCACACAGTGTCTGCAGAAGCTGTTTCTGGAGGAGACAAGCAGAAATTATTACTGTGTTTGCCCTGGCTCAGACCCGCTTGTCACCAAGGTACAATACGTGACACACACAAACACACACACACACACACACACACACACACACACACACACACACACACACACACACACACACACACACACACACACACACACACACACACACACAGACACACACACACGTGAACGAACGTTATGAAAACAATAGATTGTTGTACAGTTGGCAGTTCACTTCCGTTCTTTGGTACAATTGCATTCATTGGACTCGGGTACTGTTAACGGGTGCACACCCGAGTTCAGAAGACACGTTCCCACTAGCAAAACGTACCGTAATATGACATCAAAGAACCCAAGTGTGGACCAAAAGTGCTAGTGTGAAAGCACCCTGAAGCCTGGTTTATACTTCTGCGTCAAGTGACCGGCGTAACCCACGGCGCATGCAACGCGCATGTAGATGTGCATTTATACTTCTGTGCGCTGTTTCTGTTAGTCTGCATTAACACTTCCGAAACGCTAGTTGGCAGTGATGTGTAAATGTTCCTCTGTGTCGAGTTTCTTCGCTGGTGTTTTGTTTTTTTCTGAACGCTTCCTGAATGTACAAGTGGCTCAAACTCGCTCACTTTGAGGCAGGAACCGGCGGACGTGCAGCAACTTTAACTACGAGGTAAACACAAGACAAAACTTACCATCCGGAGCTCCTTCACGGGACTCCACACTTGTAAACAATTGCTCCATCAGGCTCGCGCCGTTTGCACGGCTCTCTGTCCCGCCCAGACTCGTCAGCGCTATCAAGCCGACCAATCACAGAGCTTGCGCTACACGTTGTTACATTTTTTGAGAGGTGCACGTCAGCGACACCGACAACCACGGCGTAGGGCTATGCGTCAACGCGCAAGCTGCGCCGTAGCATACGCGTGCTCTTGTTTTCTATGTCATCAACCTTGTCCATCAATTTCTTAACTCGACGGAATTTGCACGAGCATTAAGTTGAACGATTTCATCTTCCGCTCCCGAAATGTGTTCCTCGGCCTCCTTTACACGTTCATTTATCTCTTTGATTGCTGTTACATGTCCATGTATTTATTATTTATTTATTTGTTACTTTGTCGCCCTCTTGTGTTGTGTTGCTGCTTGTGTTTTCATTTAGAGTTGATTTTCTCCGCACCTGCAGAAAATTCACCGTCGGCAATTTAAGAGCTCGCACTGCAGTGATTCAGAGACGGGGAATTTGAGCGGCCGTCCAGACGTGGAGTTGTGCTCCTTTTTGTTCTCAGCCTTTGTTTATTGTGTTTCCTCCCCACACTTTATTTATATTTGATTGTTTAATTAATAAAACCCCTAGACGGATCCATTTGTGTTTTTCCCTCATTTAATGTTGTGACTGTGGTTGTAACAATTGCTAACGCTGTCAATTTCATTTGCAACTCGTTTGTCCATTTCTCTAATGCCTTGTAACACATCTGCGTTTCTGGGGTTCGACTCAGTTGTTTTTGTGGGTTCGCTGTCATCATCCTCTGTCTCTTTTACCTCATCTGGGTCATCAGAATCCGGCGACGTTTCTTGAGCCTCGTTATACACCTTTTCTTGTGTTTTGTTCTTCTTTTTCGGTGCCTTTACAGTTGGTAAACTTTTACGTGTTCAATAACCAATAATGTCTCAAAGATTTAAGCGAGTTTAAAGGATTTATATTCAAAATTATGGGAGGGTCGTTACCTCGCGTCTTCTCACTACCTCTCAATAACTGGAAGTTGATATGCGTGCTCTTGACGCAGAAGTAAAAATCAGCCTTAAGACTTTAAGATAATAATTTTGTCTTTATCTGTATCTCCTTTGTTATTTTATGGTATAGGTTAGTCATTTTCTTACATTTCTTAAAAAAAGGATGATCTCAATGAACAAAACCTGATGTAAAACCATAAACCCGTTGATCGCTCATCTTACGCCATGCAATAATCCAAAATCATCTGTACTGGATGTTTATCAGAGATTTAAGAGGCAGATCTTCTCACCTCGCTGGCCAGTTTCTCATACTCCTCCATCAGCCGTTCATTCTCCTGGTTCACAGCTAGAACCTTGCAGATCCTGTTAGCAGCCGTCTCAGCCTAGAGAAATGGAGATAACAAGCTCATTTACTGCAATAACCAATTCAGTTTAGAGTTGATGTGTCTGTATTAGAGTCTCCACACTTCATTTACAGCTTCAAAGTGTTTTGAAAGTAATTACTTTACATTGTATTTTGTGAAACTGAATTCAGAATAAATGTGATGCGTAATCATTTTTACCTGTTCAGCACCAGCGAAAGCATGGTAAAAGCAGGACACGTAGGTCATGATGGCTTTCTCGTCAGGTTTAGGAGTGTTGACAATGTCTAAGGATCAAATCAAAATCAGCACTATAATTATAATGCTTTATACATAGTGTCTTTGCACTTTGTATCTTATCTTACTACAACCGAAGGGGCCGCCCAAAGTGCTTTTGTCAACAATAAAACAAAATGACAATTTAAAACACTGAAGAAAGGCCTCAATTAAAAGAAGAACGTCAATAACACATTAAAAAAATTAAATGAGGCGGGGGAGTGATTCTGCACTACTGAAAATCAATTGCTGTTCAAATTAAGTTGATTACATTAAGATGTAAAGGGGACCTATTATGCCGCCTATTATTTTGTAAGATGTAAAGTCAGGGCCGAAGCAAGCTGAACTGCCAATCTAGGCAAAGGACGGTAACGCCGCCCTCAACCCTAACGTGAAATTGGGGGGCGGGGGGTTGGGGCGCCGCGGATATAACTGAGGGCGCGGGTGGTGAGGGTAGTGTAGTGTCAGGGACGCCACCCTCTCTATTCTACCACACTAGACGCAGATATAACTGAGGGTGCGGGTGATGAGGGTAGTGTAGTGTCAGGGATGCCGCCCTCTTTATTCTACCACACTAGACGCGGATATAACTGAGGCCGCAGTTGATGAGGGTAGTGTAGTGTCAGGGACGTTGCCCTCTCTATTCTACCGCACTAGACGCGGATATAACTGAGGGCGCAGGTGGTGAGGGTAGTGTTGCGGACGCCGCCCTCTCTATTCTACCGCACTAGACGCGGATATAACTGAGGGCGTGGTGGGTAGTGTCGGGGACGCCGCCCTTTTATTCTGCCGCCCTCCAAGCGGATATAACTGAGGGCGCAGGTGGTGAGGATAGTGTCGTGGACGCCGCCCTCTCTATTCTACCGCACTAGCTGCGGATATAACTGAGGGCGTGGTGGGTAGTGTCGGGGACGCCGCCCTCTCTATTCTACCGCACTAGACGCGGATATAACTGATGGCGCGGGTGGTGAGGGTAGTGTCGCGGACGCCGCCCTCTCTATTCTACCGCACTAGATGCGGATATAACTGAGGGCGCGGGTGGTGAGGGTAGTGTCGCGGACGCCGCCCTCTCTATTCTACCGCACTAGATGCGGATATAACTGAGGGCGTGGTGGGTAGTGTCGGGGACGCCGCCCTTTTATTCTGCCGCCCTCCAAGCGGATATAACTGAGGGCGCGGGTGGTAAGGGTAGTGTTGGGGACACCGCCCTCTCCATTCTACCGCACTAGCCGCGGATATAACTGAGGGCGCGAGTGGTAAGGGTAGTGTTGGGGACACCGCCCTCTCCATTCTACCGCACTAGCCGCGGATATAACTGAGGGCGCGAGTGGTAAGGGTAGTGTTGGGGACACCGCCCTCTCCATTCTACCGCACTAGCTGCGGATATAACTGAGGGCGCAGGTGATGAGGGTAGTGTAGTGTCGGGGACGCCGCCCTCTCTATTATACCACACTAGACGCGGATATAACTGAGGGCGCAGGTGGTGAGGGTAGTGTTGGGGACACAGCCCTCTCTATTCTACCGCACTAGCTGCGGATATAACTGAGGGCGCAGGTGGTGAGGGTAGTGTCGGGGAGGCAGCCCTCTCTATTCTGCCGCCCTAAGCGGCCGCCTAGGTCGCCTCTATGGATGCGCCGGCCCTGTGTAAAGTACATCTGTGATGTCTCTAGAGTGTGTGTAAAGTGTAAGCTTAAAATACACCGCAAATAATGTTTTATAAACTGCCCCTTTTAGGCTTTGATCCTAACTGTAGCATTTTGTTGACCATCGCTTTAAATTCAAATGAGATTGTGCTCTTTTCAAAAGAGGGCGGAGCTAAAATGCCTGTGTGTCAGCATAGTGGCAGATTCAAAAAAAAGATTAAAGTCCTATGCTAATGAGGGAGAGATGATCACTAGTGGGCGGGGCTTTCCCCCTCTGATGAAACATATAAAAGGAGAATGTCAATCAAAGTGTTTCTGCTGACTTTTTATCAAGTGTGATTATAAATAACATAATGGATACATTATGGATACACTGGTTATATTCACACACTCCTGCCACACAACTGTGTTTAAACTCCTCATGGCAGTGAGTTTTGCATAATAGGTGCCCTTTGATGCTAATAAGATGCTTTACGGTTTGATTCCAGGTTATATTTGATCACCTCACCTTCAGCGTCCAGCATTTTGGGGATGTCCAGGTATTTCTCAGCCACCTCAAATGCAGTGTTCAGGTTTCCAATGGGGTCGTCCTTCAGAAAACACACACACACTTACACTGCTGAAATCTGATGCTACCATTATACTTTATATGGTACATTTTTATGACTACGTCATTACAGACACTATTATCTATTATTTATTGGACTTGGTCATTGAAATTCTCTTTGCACTGCTTGCCATGTCTGCTTTTTTAATCTCATATTCCTATTGTGTATCCTAAAAAGCAAGTAAAACAAAACTATCCCTCTCCAACTGTTTACTTTCCTTTTAAACAAAGCAGTGTTTAGGAGAATATACAGCAGGACGAGCATTTTAACTCATTAGCGTGCATTTGGCAGCGATACTCTGCGAAAGTGAACTGAATTCAGCCCTCTTGCACTTGCCGTGTGTTAATTGTAGGCCCTGATTATAAATGATGTGAACTGATGTGTGAAGCAGCACCTTTCTGAGTTTGGAGTAGTCGATGAGGTCTGGTCTGTGTCTGTGGATGAGGGCGCACAGAGCCAGGCCGTCCTTCCAGCTGAGAAAACACACACAGAGACAGACGTTCAAGATCAGAGGAAAACAACCCCAAACATTACTAGCACAGAGAACCAATGCTCAACTGCAGTAAAAAACTGTTCTGTGGCTCTCGCCGGCCACTTTATTAGGTACACCTGTCCAACTGCTCGTTAATGCAAATTTCTAATCAGCCAATCACACGGCAGCAACTCAATGCATTTAGGCATGTAGACATGGTCAAGACGATCTGCTGCAGTTCAAACCTAGCATCTGAATAGGGAAGAGAGGGGATTTAAGTGACTTTGAACTTGGCATGGTTGTTGTTGCCAGACAGGCTGGTCCGAGTATTGCAGAAACTGCTGATCTACTGGGATTTTCACGCACAACTATTTTTAGGGTTTACAGAGAATGGTCTGAAAAAAGAGAAAATATCCAGTGAGTGGCAGTTCTGTGGACGCAAATGCCTTGTTGAGGTCAGAGGAGAATGGCCAGACTGGTTCCAGCTGATAGAAAGGCAACAGTAACTCAAATAAGCACTCATTACAACCGAGGTCTGCAGAAGAGCATCTCTGAACACACAACACATCCAACCTTGAGGCAGATGGGCTACAGCAGCAGAAGACCACACCGGGTGCCACTCCTGTCAGCTAAGAACAGGAAACTGAGGCTACAATTCACACAGCCTCACCAAAACTAGACAATAGAAGATTGAAGAAACGTTGCCTGCTCTGATGAGTGTCCATTTCTACTGCGACATTCGGATGCTCAGTTCAGCATTTGGCATCAACAACATGAAAGCATGGATCCATCCTGCCTTGTATTAGCGGTTCAGGCTGCTGGTGGTAGTGTGATGGTGTGGGTGATATTTTCTTGGCACACTTTGGGTCCATTAGTACCAACTGAGCATCATGTCAACGCCACAACCAACCAGAATATTGTTGCTGACCATGTCCATCCCTTTATGACCACAGTGTATTCATCTTCTGATGGCTACTTCCAGCAGGATAACGCATGTCAAAGCGTGAATCATCTCAGACTAGTTTCTTGAACATGACAATGAGTTCACTGTACTCAAATGGCCTTCACAGTCACCAGAGCTCAATCCAATAGAGCACCTTTGGGATGTGGTGGAATCGGAGATTCTCATCATGGATGTGCAGCCGACAAATCTATCATGTCAATATGGACCAAAATCTCGGAGGAATATTTCCAGTATCTTGTTGAATCTATGCTATGAAGGATTAAAGCAGTTCTGAAGGCAAAATGGGGTCCAACCTGGTACTAGTAAGGTGTACCTAATAAAGTGGCCGGCATGTGTATAATGTGTATGTATGTGTATTTGACTGAAATAAAAAAAATAAATAAATGTAAAAACTGCTAAAGTCAATATTATTAACCCTCTTCAGAATAAACCACTGTTTTTAAAATGAACTCCTTAATTAAATAGAGTTTTTACAGTATAAAAATAATAGAAACCTATTGAATGTCCCCACATTTCAAAACAGTGTGTGTAAGTGTGTGTGCTTTACCTGATGTGGAAGTTCTGTACATTGACGTTCCTGTAGGGGGCAGTCTTCCTCTGACACCACAACAGAAGACCCTCTTTAGCAGACGTCTCTGTGGACACACACACACACACACACATTTTTTAACATTTAATGTTTTTTTTAATTTCCACATACAGAAACACACACACAAACACATAGTGAGAGAGAAAGGGACACACACACACACACACACACACACACACACACACACACACACACACACACACACATACGAGAAACAACAGAAAAACATACATACAGTCACAAAGAAAATATCACACAAACAGACACACACACATACACACACACACACACACACACAGATATATCAGCACTCAAATACACATACACACACACAGAGAAAGAAACAAATACAGAGATTAACTCACAGATACACACAGAGGGAGACATACACAAATCAGCAACATACAAACACACAAACAGAAAGAGACACACACGCAACACAGACACATAGGCAGAGACGAAACAAATACACACATACACAGAAAGACAAACACACACACACACACACACACACACACACACACACACACACACACACACACACACACACACATTTCTTTAATAAGAGACTGAAGTGATAATGGGCTGCATGGTGGCGCAGTGGGTAGCACGTTCACCTCACAGCAAGGTTCGAGTCTCGGCTGGCTCAGTTGGCGTTTCTGTGTGGAGTTTGCATGTTCTCCCTGTGTTTGCGTGGGTTTCCTCCAGGTGCTCCGGTTTCTCCAAAAGTCCAAAGACATGCGGTACAGGTGAATTGGGTAGGCTAAATTGTTGGGTAGGTGTGTGAATGAGTGTGTATGGAGGTTGCCCAGTAATGGGTTGCAGCTGGAAGGGCATCCTCTGTGTAAAACATGTGTGGGTAAATTGGCAGTTCATTCCGCTGTGGCGACCCCGGTTTAATAAAGGGACTAAGCCGAAAAGAAAATGAATGAATGAATGAATGAATGAATGAAGTGTTAATGAGTGTTTGATTATACGAGAGTTTGGTGTGTTTTAACACTGCAGGCGTGTGTGTTTTACCCTCCACAGAGATGTCCTGGATGGCGAAACGCAGGATGATGGTCCAGATCATCCCCAGAGTCATTTTCACATTACCATCAACAATCTCTGTGCGGAGAGAGATGCAGAGAGAGAGAGAGAGAGAGAGGAGGGGGGGGAGGAGAGAGGGAGAGAGAGAGAGAGGGAGAGGGGAGAGGGAGGGAAAGAGAGAGGGGGAGAGAGAGAGAGGCTTGATTACATTTACACTCTTACTATAATAATTTACATAACGCTGAAGACAAAACTAGTAGCCCTCCTGTGAAATGTTCATTCTTTTTTAAATATTTGCCAAATGATGTTTAACAGAGCAAGGAATTTTTCACAGTAATTCCTATAATATTTTTTCTTCTGGAGAAAGTCTTATTGGTTTTATTTCGACTAGAATGAAAGCAGTTTTAATTTTTTTAAAAGCCATTTTAAGGACAAAATTATGAGCCCCCTTAAGCTATATTTGTTTTGACTGTCTACAGAACAAACCATCATTATACAATAACTTGCCTAATTACCCTAACCTGCCTAGTTAACCTAGTTAAGCCTTTAAATGTCACTTTAAGCTGTATAGAATTGTCCTGAAGAATATCTAATCAAATATTATTTACTGTCATCATGACAAAGATAAAATAAATCAGTTATTAGAGATGAGTTGAAAACCTTCTTTCTGTTAAACAGAAATTGGGGAAACAATATAGGAGGGCTAAAGCCTGTTTCACACCGCAAGCGTGAGCAGAGCGTGAGCGGCGCGTGTTAACAGATTAGAGCTTTCAAACCGCACACAGAAGCAGCATGACAGCGCGAGACATGAACATTTCTGAAGCAGCAACACCGAGATAGTTTCGGCACTGGGTCTATTTTTGCCGGGCTGCTCACGCTCAACAAAAGTGACAGTGCATTTATAATAACCAAAAACACATTGAATGACAGTAAAAAAGAAACAATTTTACCCAATATATGTATTAATAACATCCCCAGGTTTTAATATATGCAATCAAATGAACTTAAACGATTGGGCCCGAACTACAAAACCAAATTTAAAACAATTATAGTATCAGTGTTGCTTAGTAAGTTGCACACTAGTTTGATCATGTATACATATCATTATAACTATATTGTATAAACATTAATTTAACTACAGGCCTACATCATCCGGACAATCAAAAACAAAATGCTATGATATCAGAGGCGATTGTCTTCTGAGCGAGTGCACCTGAAAAGACATGAAGGACACTCCTCAAAGAGTTTGAGAAGTATACAGTTCTTTAGGATCTATATCTTTTGCAAATTAAAGACCTTTAGGTTTAGGAAACAGCATGGGAGGAAGTTTTAGCGGGCATTGGTGCAGATGAAAAACAAGTGTATTTATAGATAGATAGGTGACTAGATAGAATAGACGGAGATGGATTGATCTGTGCAGCAGCTTGCGATGAGCTGTGCGCTGCAGATGCAGTCGGTGTGAAAGGCAAACGCCTGCGCACTGCTTCTGCTCTCCATAAGCACTGCTCACGCTCTGCTTGCGCTTGCGGTGTGATACAGGCGTAATAATTCTGACTTCGACTGTATATGTAAAACAGCGTTTAAAACAGTGCGCAATACTGTCTGTGTTGGCCATCTAATAATCTGCCTGTAGGCATTTCTTTTGCTAAGTGAATGTAAACAGTATGGAAAGTGATGACGCCCTAAACAGCTCTATTTTTTCTTTTAAATTAAATTACTATAGTAAATAATACTGTGGTAAATTACTATAGTAAATAATACTGTGTAATATTATATAATACTGTGGTAAAGTGTATTATACTGTATATATTATAGTATTTACAACACTTTGCTAATGAATGCTGCAGCATACTGTGGTATTGGTGAACTGATTAACTAATGAATACTGTAGTATCCTTTAGTTTTTACTACAATAAACTGGGCTGTGTGGTGGTATAACACCCTAGAGTTGTAGTAAACTACAGTGGTGGGTCATTTGTTTATATTATTATAGTTGTTTATGTTACCATAGCAACTATAGAATCACCACAAAAGATTAATTCATGTACAATTGTTGCTGGAAGAGATACAGCTGAGGCCGGAGGTTAATGTGAATTACTTATTACTAGAGCCAGACAGAATCTGCGGGCATTTGTTGCTATTTCTGCAGAGATTTTTGTTGATAATCTGCGGATTTATGCGGAATTATTTTGGGGGAATCATAACTAAAAACTTAATATATGAAATAAAAAGTAATACCTTTTTAACTTTTATTTAATGCTTACAATGCAAATCCAATTAGATCCACTTTATTTGGTAAACAAAGCCAGTCTATTATATAACACCTCTACTAAAAGACAGACACTATTACTTTACATATTATACATATTTTCATATTAGTCAATAATATTACTGAAATTAATTAAAAAACCTGAATAAATATATATTTACACACATTTACAGAAGTAAATAAATTCTGTGCGCACAGATTCCGTGTGGGCCTACTTATTAGTTATTAAATTATCCATTAAATGTAGTTTATTAACGTCTACTAACCCTAAGCCCAATCCTCACAGTAATGTAAAAACAGTAATTATACAGAGTATTATTCATTAATCTAACCTTTTAACTGTGTTTTACTAACATCTGCGCCTACCACAACCATTACAGTAACGTAAAAACAGTAATTATACAGAGTGTTATTCATTAAACTACACATTAAGCTGTATTTTATTAATGTCTACCTAAATCCAATCCTCACAGTAATGTAAAAACAGTAATTATACAGAGTATTATTCATAAATCTAACCTTTTAATTGTATTTTATTAACGTATACGCCTACCACAACCATTACAGTAACGTAAATACAGTAATTATACAAAGTGTTATTCATTAAACTACACATTAAGCTGTATTTTATTAATGTCTACCTAAATCCAATCCTCACAGTAATGTAAAAACAGTAATTATACAGAGTATTATTCATTAATCGAACCTTTTAATTGTATTTTACTAACATCTACCCTTACCACAACCATTACAGTAACGTAAAGACAGTAAATATACAGAGTATTATTCACATTTTTCTTTAAATTACCCATTAAGCTGTATTTTATTGACGTCTACCTAAATCCAATCCTCACAGTAATGTAAAAACAGTAATTATACAGAGTATTATTCATTAAACTACACATTAAATTGTATTTTATTAACGTCTACCTAAATCCAATCCTCACAGTAATGTAAAAACAGTAATTATACAGAGTATTATTCATTAATCTAACCTTTTAATTGTATTTTACTTACATCTACCCTTACCACAACCATTACAGTAATGTAAAAACAGTAATTATACAGAGTATTATTCCTTTATCTAACCTTTTAATTGTATTTTACTAACATCTACCCTTACCACAACCATTACAGTAACGTAAAGACAGTAAATATACAGAGTATATTCATTAATCTAACCTTTTAATTGTATTTTATTAACGTCTGCCTAAATCCAATCATCACAGTAATGTAAAAACAGTAATTATACAGAGTGTTATTCATTAAATTATCCTTTAATTGTGTTTTATTAGTGTATACGCCTACCACAACCATTACAGTAACAATATGATGTATTGCCATACGGTGTCACAGAAATCATGCTATATTGATGTGAATATCCCCAGCTGTATCCCTTCAAGTACTTTACAAGGGTACAGTTCAAAGCAACTATAGCGGTTACTATACATGAGTATTTTTTCATGTGGGGCAGTATGGTAAACACAGTGTACTGATGTTAAACGTTTCCCACCTTCAGCACCGATGGACACCAGTTTGACTCCTTTGCTACAGATGAAATCCAGAGCCTTGTTGACGTTGGCGATCTTGTGGAAACGCATCTTTCCTTTGTCAGGTTTGGGCAGCCTCTCACCTACCCATCAACACACACACAGCTATCAGTTATCAACACACACTCACTGAGCATTTGTTTTAATAGTTTGCACAACCCAGGCCCATTCTGATTACGTACCCCTGTATACATTTCTGGAGAGCGGCAAATACGACCCAGGAGCTACGTTTTTTTTTTTGCAGTTTTTGTGAATCCACCAGAGGCCGATGTGTACGCTTTTTCAGATCTCGTATTTCTCTTGCGAGTGCCAGTCGCACCTGCTGTTCTAATGAAAATCCAGCAGAGGCCGTGGTCGACTGACTAACCAATCGACTGACCCGCCCACTGCCTTCCCTAAACCCAACCGATAGTGTTTTGAAAATCCAGAAAAACAAACGCCGTCACGGCAGCCTGATTTTTACTACGGTTTCAGATTTTACCACATTCTAACCCTCTTATTTACTTGTTTATTTTATTTTTTTGGCTTTAGTTTTTGTCTTACCTGCCTTCTGGAACCGTTCTTCACCCGACTCGAACCATCATCGTGGTTCACTTCACTTCACTCCACGCAAACTGGTAACAGCGGAAAAGCTGTCTATATGAAGGTAAACGGTCAGCTGTTAAGTGCAAAAAGGAATGGCGTCATACCGCCCCGTATTGTTTGTTTTAAAGACGTACGTTCCTCTGGCTACATAATTCGTGATCTCCAGAAATGTATATAGGGTTACATTTTCAGAATGATCCGATGTTGGGTTTGCACCACAAGAGGAAACAAATGAAACTGCAAAAAAAGGTCACACTTTAAAATAAGGTTTCATAAGTTAATATATTAACTAATGTGTATTAAGTATGAACGATACTTGCACAGCATTTATTAATCATAGTAACGCATTATTAACATTTAAATTCATGCTTGTTTACATGAACAAACCATGAACGACTGTATTTTCAATAACTAACATGAATAAATACTGTAATAAATGTAAAGTTCAGGGTTTGTTCATGTTAGTAAATGCATTCCCTAGCAATAATAATAATAATAATAATAACAATAATAACAACAACAATAAGTATAAAAGGATTCCCAAAAATGTAAACATAAATCACATGACAAAGAAACAGCTCTTCTCTTTTTTTTCCATAATCTGATTTATAAACATTGTGTAGACCTTCCTAAAGGTGAACATACACCAGAAAAAAAATTATTTATTAATGATTTTGGCTCATAAGATGATTTTAAAGTGGTTCAATTGAGTCAATGTTTAAGTTAAATATGTTTACTTGGAGTTTACTCACATTCTCTCATCAAGTTTGTTTTTTTAACGATTAAAACTTGTGCGTGAAAAGTGAAGTATGCACGTATGCACAACAACAACAACAAAAAAGCACATATATACATATATATGACAGAAAACTTTAGTGTTTTTTAAACCTTAAACCTTCCAAACCACGGTAAACCTTAAAACCGGTTACCGTCCCATGCTTGTTTTTAGTATTGAAAAACAGTAGTGAGAAATACCCGGATGACCTACTACGTTTGTCGAGATTCTGAAGTGCGCATCCAATGAACGCTACACTGTCCCATGATGCAATAGGAGAGATTTAATGAATGAAAGTGGAAGGGAAGTGACTCGGGTAGGACACATGATTATTATAAATGGCGTCTGTAGTACGTCTCAATTCCATTCATAGTACTCGCATTCATACTTTATAGCAGTGGTCCCCAACCTTTATATCACCTTTATATTTGGGTGTGCTGTGTTTGCCTGAGATAATTAGTCTGCTGAAATGTTTATATTCCATACAAGCTGAAGCTGATTGGTCAGTTCTTGTCATGTGACTCGTGGTGAGCTCGCGGCATTCATTCAACTGGGGGCGTCTGGAAGGCACAAGCGCGTCACCTTCATTGGAAATAATGAACTTGCGCAAACTCTAGAAAAGACGCGATATGCGAACGGCCCCTAAAGCCGCTGTCATTTGTGATCTCAAGCAGTTGATCAGTCAGTTCTTGTCATGTGATTGGCGGTGCGCTCGCAACATTCATTAAACTGGGTACATCTGGAAGGCACAAACCCGTCACGCCATTTGAAGTAATGAGTTTGCACAAACTCTAGAAAAGGCGCGATATGTGAACGGCTCCTAAAGCTGTCGTCATTTGCGATCTCCTGCAGTGAATCTTCTTGCACAGACATGCTGGATTCACCTGATTTGTTGACAAATGGGTTGCAGATCCGTTCCTTGGCAGTTCGTGGGTCTCTTACTGGGTTTTTTCCCTTTGCAAAAACTATCGAAGGAAACTTTCCAAAGACGTCTGTTTAGAGCTGGCCCGATAAAACGGTATTCATATTTATTGACCAAACACCAGTGTCAATAACAATAAAAAAAGTTCGGTATAAAGTTTCGGTATGAAGCGCTTTCGCTTTATTAAAGTTTTCCAGGTGCATCTAGTTGAAAACGTTTCAGAATGCCACGTGCGCACCACAATTTATGCAAGTAGAACTAACGAATTTGTTTCACACTTTGTATGCAATATACACATTTCGGTACAAATGGCAGACTCCCAAAGTTCAGGAGCACCCAAACACTGCAGTGCTTTTTCATTCTCCTCATAAATACAAACTAGTATCGGAACCGCAGTAATGGTTTGTCCATTTGTCTTCCTCTGAGAAAATAGTTGATGGTCACCTAGTTATAAGAGACGCCAGAGGAGCGTGAGCACAAAGCCCATTGTAAATGGTTAAGGAAAATAATTGAATAGACTCCAGAATAACAACACACGAATGCTGTGACAAGCAGCAGTGAAGAGATTGTAAACGCTAAAGGATGTGAGGATGTCACCAGAGTGGCTTTTTGGTTCTTTTTCTTGTGCATCCCAGCCACTAGCTCCCTATGTTTAGCATAGTGGTAATGTAGTCTTTCAACTTCACAATTTGTAATTCTGCAGTGTGTATTTGAATAATAATGTCTGGTTCCTTTACTTGAAAGCTCAGATTTAATTATCATCATTTCTTTTGTTAATAGATTTTGTGGTTTACAGTGTGATTATAATAGACAGCATACAGATGTTGATCACCTGAAAGTTTGCTTTGATTGTTCGGTGCTCACACTTTATCACTGAACACATTTTGTAACTTTATTTATTAAGTTTGAGTCTCTTTAGAACTTGTGTTTATTTTATTATAAGACATAAGAGACGATATATAAATATATATATATATATATATATATATATATATATATATATAATTTTTTTTATTTATTTATTTTTTTACTATTAATATTGTTTGCATTAGTAATGTAGGTAATCTAAAATAAAATAGTTGAATAAAAAAATTCTAATATTCCTAAATGAATTGTAAAAAAAAAATACTCGGTACCGAATGATATTAAACATTATATTGTGATCATTTTTGTTTTCCTGTTGCTGTTTGTGGGTTAAATTTTGGTGCTCAAGTGACCGGGATGTAACCAAGAGAATACACTCATTTTTCCAAAATAAAAGATCATTTAGATCTTATTCATTATCCGCTCGGATAATGAATAAAACAAAAATAATAAATGATTTCTTGTGTGGTCTGGTATCAATTGATCCACGGGTTGTTTAGTAAACTCAAATTCAAATGTAGAAACTACTCGAGCATACGCGATTTCAGACACAGCCATTGTCTCTCAAAAGAAACAGTCAGCTCTGAATCACTTCGACGAGTCTTTTTATATTTTAGAATATTTCACTGCTAATGATTTACATCAACACAATCAATCAAAGTAACACATTTGCATAATCCCGCCTCCACAAAACAAACCACTCCTGTGAAATGAACAATTCAAGCACAAAATCGATACAGAAAACCAAATCAAAACAGGCTCGGCCAGCTGACCAATCAGAGCAGATTTAAACGAACTGCATCGAAAACATTGCAGAATGATTACAATACATATGCTGACCTGCTGTAGGGAACCCCAGCACAATATTAGGACACTGTATCATGTTTCAGTATAACTTGCACTGATAAATCATTCACAATAAGACCAGAAACATGCATTAAAGGGACAGTTCAGCCAAAATATGAATATATTTTCACCATTTACACAAACCTTTTTTGAAATGTTGTTGTATTTTCTGCAAACATTGAGTAACCACTACTTTCTTTTTTATTTGCAATGCTTTCAAACTGTTTCTGATTTGGGGGTTGCAGAAAAAAGAGTTCAGTGTAATTTCATAAGGCAGCAGGTGCTTTAAACCGTGATGTCGAGTCTGTTGCGCCGCATTCAATCATCTGTTCTGATTCGAATGCGCTAAAAACAAAACCTCCTTTAAAGTATAGCATGAGTCACTCTGTTCATGCCATTCAATACTCACTGCACACACCTTCAGTCTGTAGTCACAAACTCCTTTTACATCTGACTGTACAAAACAACAGCTGAAGTCTGCCTGTATTCCTCATCTGAGAAACTTCATATACAGTCATGAGAAAAAGTTAGCACACCCTATCGAATTTATGGTCTAGCGCTGGATGATATGACCTAAAACCAAAATACTTACCCTTTATTTTGATTATTTAAATCTAATTATTTATTTACCTCTTATAGTTCATTATGTTATCATTTGTACTGCAAATATACTACTAAAGATGTAAAATAAATCTCTGATGTCCCCAGAGTGTACATTTGAAGTTTCGTCTCAAAATAGTCCACACTAGGGTTGTAACGGTATGAATTTTTTACGGTATGATAATCGTCTAAAACAATACCACGGTTTGACGGTTTCGCGGTATACGGTATTACAAATGTTACAAAATAATAGAACAGTGAAGCAAATTTGACTTTTTCCAAATAATATATTTTTAGTTACTATAAACAACACCACTTACAATGAACAAATAAAAAATAAGAAAATAATAAATAATGTGTCAAAGTCCAAATAAAGTCCAAATAAACATGGTGCAAATCCTCAGTAAAAAAATAGAAATAAATATTTACTATCCTATAAATAGTTACATAACGAAACTAGATTCAATATGGAACATCCTTAGGTTTTATGTGCCAGCATGGATATAGTTGTCTGTGGATATGGATTTGGATATGGTTGTCTGCAATGCAGATAAACAGCTGCACCTTCATTTGCGTCTTTTGAAAACAGCAAGAGCAGCAGTTTGTCTTTGCTGTGTCACTGTTTTGTCATGTTTCTGTGCTGCTGTGCATGCAAAAGTACTTAGTATGAGAATTATTTCATGCAAAACTTTTTTTTTGCGTTTTATTTAGCCGCGCATAAATGTATGCCTATCTCTCATTCTGTGTTGTTCAAAATGCTCATTGTTTGGTCCACAAACAAAAGCGAAACCTATGCTTATTGGTTGTGATATAGCGAGTCTGAACCAATCTGGGCATGGAGGAGGGACAATGCATCAATGTATCATGTCTGGTTTGTCCGGAGACACAGTGACGAGCGTTTCTTTGTCAAATCAGCGTGGTCAAATATTGATGACGTAACCGCACTGATTCCGGAGCCTCTGAAAGTCCGCGAATGTTATGTGATACAGCACTGGAAAGCTGATATTCTCTTCTTCATGCCAATCTTTGAATTGTATGAATGGGATCAGCGGATCAAAAGTTATTAAACATTTAAAAGCAATACTTATTTTTAGCCGCGGGCAGCTGTCTCGGTCTTTAAGGGTTAAAACCGTTGATATGCAATTGTTCATGGTATGATAATCGTGCACGTTCAAATCGTGGTAGACCGTCATACCGGTATATTGTTACAACCCTAGTCCACACACATTGTTTTATAACTCTTTAAACTGACCCTTTTAGGCTTTGATCCTGATTGTGCCACAAACTTGATGGAAGAATGGGCTGTAAGTAAACTCCAAGTGAACATGTGTAACCTAAATATTACTTTAATCCAACCACTTTAAATCATCATATGATTGTGTTTGTCTGAGGTAGTGGGCGTGGCTAACATACTTAACCACACCCCTTCCAGCTGTCAGTGTTGACAACCAACAGAAATGGTGAGGAGGAGGAATCTGTAAGGTTGTTATAACTCTCCCTAAACCCTTTCACCACCTTTCAAGTTATTTCTTCCAGGTAATATATCAGTATAATGGAGATGCGTCACCTGAGATGACCTCGAGCAGCAGCATGAGTTTGAGGCCATTCCTGAAATCCTCTTCAATGTTCTCGATCTGAGTTCCCGCTTTACGCAGATGAGAATTACACCACGCCGTGAACGTCTGGGAGGAACAAAAGAAATGCATTAAATCAGTGCTCATCAATTAGCCTCAAATGACACTTAAATAAAAAAATACCTTTAGGGAAATGCAATGAATTGTACATGTTTGGATATATAACAGATCACTCAGATCTTTAGGATCATATAAACTAGAAGTTCCAAGAGTTCAGTCAAAGCAGGGTGAATCAGCTTTTAGCCACTACGCCCCTCGCTGCTGGAATCAGCTTCCAGAAATGATCAGATGTGCTCCAACGTTAGGTACATTCAAATCAAACTGAAAACACATCTGTTTAGCTGTGCCTCTACTGAATGAGCACTGTGCTGCGTCCGACAAATTGCACTATCAGGTTTTTCTCTTCTTCTTCATTCTTTTATATCACATTTTACCTGTTTTTATGTTTTGTTTTTACGCATTTTTATTATTTGTTTTTATTTTTATTTTACTTGTTTCTTTTATTCTTGTTTATGTAAAGCACTTTGAATTGCCACTGTGTATGAAATGTGCTATATAAATAAACTTGCCTTGCCTATATTGCAATTAGAAATACTGTACTGTATATTCAGGGGTGGAAAATCCTACTCAAATAAAAGTTGCCAAAAAAGTGCAAATACAGCAGTTTATTTATTGTAGTTTACATTCTTTATAGCAGTCGATAATAATAATAAATGCGACCTCTACAGAATATTGGGTTAATATTGTCATGATCACCAGCGATCTAACTATTAGAGTTCACTGGTAAACATTCACTTTCACACAAACTACAAATCCGCCATGTTATGGACTACAGATCCCAGTCATGCAATGATGCTGCTCAAATACTGATTACACACACAGATATATGGCTCACTTTGAGACACTCGTGGCTGAGTCTTGTTATCTGTTCTAGTGACATTACAATGCGTTTCCTTTGTCTTGCTTTACCGTGTTTTTGATCCTCGCCTTGTTTATTTGTTCGATCCTGTTTGCTGCCTGCCTATTGACTACGAATCTGGATTGACTGTATCTGTTTGCCCCTGTGTTGACTATTGCTGGCCTGACCTTGCTAATAAACCTGCATGTGGATCCGCACCTTTGTTGTCAGTGTCACATCGCGGGTTACAAATCTAGAGATGATGTGCAATATCATATTTGTCAAAAGACATTTTAAGTGCAAGTCAACCCAAAGTCTGAGCAGGGGCGAACCTGCAATACTGGAATGGGAGACGCGGAGATAAAAGATCGCTGGTTCACCTCTTGAGATCTGAGGAATGGGGTTTACCCAATCACCAGCAGGCTTTCAGTACATTAGGGCAAATAAAAATGTCTAAAACATCATTTACGGCCTACTCATAATCCTTTTATTAGCCTACTTATAATGTCCAATGCATTAATATTAATATTAAATTCTACTTTTGTGCCAACATTAGCTTTTTTCCTCACCTATTTACTGGTTTAAATATTTTAAGCTGGTGGTGAAAAATTCCTGCAGCTCCCGGATGTAATGTTGAATTTCAACAGCCATCTTATACCTTTTTGAAGACAAGAGTCGCCTGGTTTAAGCTTCTGAGTTTCCTACACACTAGGGTTGTCGCGATACTTTTAATTCATCTTACGATACTATACAGGGTTCAACACTATAAGGATTTTTTTGATTGGTCCGATCGGGCCAAAATTTTCACTAGTCCCACCACGGAAAAAAAAAAAAGTGAATAGCTATTTCTTAGCCACATAAGTTTAAATAATGTCAAAACAATGCCTGTGAATTTAGAATTTAATGTGTTTAATGTATTTTAATGTATTCATTAATAATTAATTCAAAGTTTAATGGAAACAAAAAGAGCAGTATGGAAAACATGCAGGTATTTTATTGCAGTTCTAAATGATTTAACAAAAAGGTGGCTGCATTGCCAAACTGACGACAAACTGTGCAAAACCCCACTTCATTTTTTCGACGTGTTGTACCCGCATAAATGTCTGCTTCCAAGAAATTAGACTCATGATTTGATGTTGCCACCAAGTTGCTGTCTCTTTGCCATACTGGTTGTTGCCAAGTTACAGGGAAAAATAATACGCTCACAACATTCAGTCCAGCCTGATCTCACGAAAAAACGTAAGTATTTTACGTTTTGCCAGTTTAGAGGCTAATTCGTACAAACTTGTACGAGTTCAGTTGTACGAAATTATACGATTTTAAAAAGGGGGCGTGACACCTAACCCCACCCCTAAACCCAACCGTCATTGGGGGATGAGCAAGTCGTACTAAATTGTACGAATTACATCGTACGAATTCATACGAATTAGCCACTAAATCAAAAAGTTACGAATTGCAGTGAGATTGTGTTGTTCAATCAGATAAGAGAAACTGAAAAGCAATATGGTGTTTACGACATCATAGAGAAGGTAGCTTTTAAAGGCTTAAATTTATTTGACACAATTGACAAATAGTCGCACTGTCGCAGGCAAATTAAACTTTACCCAATTGGGCCAGTAACGATCTTGTCTACTGTCCCGAGTGTCTCTGAAACTGGCCCCGGGCCATTGTGCAGACCTTATTGTTGAGCTCTGCTATACCAGCTGAAGTATCACGATACCAAGTAGTATTGCAATTTATAACTCAAATTATCAAGAAAATTGTCAGGAATGCTATATTTTACATGTTATAATAGGTCTACTTGAATTTAATTCAGAATTCCCATTTTATTTAAAAAAAAGTATTATTTGCACGTCACTTCGCCTACAATTCATTCGTTCTTTTTGTTTATTTTGTAGATAACTGACCAACAAGCATACATAAAAATAAAGAAACAAATTATACCACATTACATTGTTACAAAAAGAGCATTCTTCCAACAAAATTAGGCTATATGAAGTGGTCAAAAATCGTTTCATTGTTTCCTCTTGCTATTTTGGGTTTTTCATCCATTGTTTTTTTGCTTATCAGGTAAGAATCCAAAGTATTTCAAAATGAGAAATGTGAGTCGTTCTTTTTAAGTGATATTGGCAGGAACAGAAATGAACCGATTCTGATGTGCGTTTAAAACATCAGAAAATGTTCATCCTTAAAGGGCCCCACAGAATATTTAAATAAAATGGTCTATTGTTGCGCAAGCATGTCAGCATTTTAATGTCTTTTTCACATGCAACATTATCTGTTGTAGATAGATCATTAATGACGATACTACCGTTTACAAACTACAGCAGCACTGCCAGTATTTTGCAGTAAATCTTGCAACCCTACAACACACTCTCTTCAACATAAATCTTATCAACATACTCCAATGTGTAATGGTGGGAACATCTGCTCAGATTTTGCATTAATTTGCACTATTTGTTTCTGAACCTTTGGAAAGACTTTATATTTGCGAGTAGGCATGGGACGATAAATGTTTTCAAGCTATACCGCTAACATTTTCCACTATACTGTTTCTAGGGTATGTGTAAGACTTTTTTTATTTAAGTTTTTTTTTTTTTAGGATAACAGTATCTCCAGCAGAAAAAATATATCCAAAGATGTCGTTTTAAATTGTAATGAAATCAGTGTTTTTGAAACTAATGAAGGCATCAAAAGTCAATAGCCCCTTTCACACAGTGATACCGGTAAATATCTGGAAAATTTCCGGAACGACTTTACCGGTATGTTCAAAAAAGCGCTGTTCACACAGGCGAGGACGTTACGGAAATTTTCCGGAAAAGAGCATTCACACATCCATTCCAAAATACCGGTAAATTCTGACATCATTCATCCACAAATGAGCTTTAAACGGCTGCGCTTGTATTTGTAAACATTTGACTAAATTACAAACTCTGTGGATGATCAATATTGTGAACAACTTTCGCAGGATCACTTTCGCATGTCGAGATGTTCATAATATGTGCGTGTGCAGGCGCTCACAGGCTGTTTCACAGACACACGCAAAGCTTGAAGGTAAACAAACAACGGCTTATCATAAGCATCTCATCGATGATTATTTACACAGTTGGCATTAAGAAGAACACATAAACGTGATCTGACTAACTTCTAGCAGCTAAATGTGTCTGGAAAAATATTCAAAGGCTTTTATTCTTACAAACCGCGCGGACGTCAATGCGTCTGACTGTTGTGATTGGCTAAAGCAGACGTCTCACGTCAAGCCCGTTCTAGACGTGCACACGCTTATTACGGGAATCTTCCTTCTGCATTCACACAGCGCAGCATTCCGGCAAATTGCCGGTAATGTTACAACTTCTCTTTCCGGAAAATAGCCAGAACGAATTTACCGGTATTTTCAAAAAGGACCTGTTCACACATACAACCTTTCCGGAAAATTGCCGGCAATTTTCCGGAAAGGTCTGTATGTGTGAAAGGGGCTAATGCCGCATGCTCATTATTTAGCCTGATGTGTTTACTGCTCCAAAATATTTTAAATGTTTCTCAAAATAATATATATTGTGTCCAAAGGGGGGGAAAGTTTTAGTTGTTTTTATCCAGACATTTAAAAAGAATATATTTTACAGCAGTAATCACAATACCGTGAAATCGAAATATTTTATTAAAGATTATCTTATCGTCAGAATCATACACCGGCCCATGCCTATTTGCGAGACCTTCTATATTTCCTTTGCTCACATAGCAAAAGAGAAGCAGCAATCTAAAATTGGATTACTTTATTTTGGATTTCGCAAGCACAATTTTTGAATGAAAGCATTGATGCTTGCTCCTTATGGTAATTGTGGTTATATTCATGACTTATGACTGCTACTGCTTGGTAATTTATTCAACTATTTTGGCAACCATTTAACATCCACTGGGTTTGAATATCCTTTAGTAAAAAATGCTAGTGTTCCAACTGGGAAGACACTAAACTCATATACTACTCAACGGGAATGTCAAACAACATCTAAAAACACCTCAGAAATGCAAATCGATTTGATGTCAAAACCTTGACGTCCACTTGACATTAGGCATGGGCTGGTATGGACCTTTTTCTTGGAGCGCAAGATTACCCATTATGCTTTGCGTGTATGCGCAAGGAGAATGCGAAGAACTTCCGGTCGGCAGCTGATGCGTGTAAACAGTCACATTTGGACAGCTTTGAAACGATAGTTTTAATCTATTTTACCTGCTTTTATCCTCTTTGAACTAATCCTGTTGTCCATCAGCAGCATCTCCTGGACTGATCATTTAAAGAAATGCGATCTAATAGGATGGAAAGCAGCTGCTGTGAGGCGTTTTCCCCTCGTTGTCAGACGGCATCTTCTGCAGTTTAAATGAAGCCTTGTCATCGCTAAAGTCAACATTTTCTCTTTATTTTAAATATATAACCAGCCCAAACTAATGTAATTCACCAAAATGTTTGACACACACACGTAGCCTGTACTGTCCCACTGACACACTGATTTAAAAACTGTGACAAAGTGAAAATATAGGCGAGTGTCATTTCAAAATGACAGAAAAACACAAACGGTGGTGAATACAACACACGAAATAAAACACAAACGGCTCGCGATTAGAATGAACAGCAAATCAGCCAGCAGAGGATCAATAACAGACTTTTATTGGTCATTTTTGTAAATTGCACGACTTTCATACCTGTTAAGTTTCATGCCAGTACTCTGGTTTGCTCTCTCTTTCTCTCTCTCTCTCTGTGTGTGTATGTGTGTGTTAAGGAGCCGCTGAGCTAACAGCTGACAGGCCGGGAACGCATACACACACTGTATTTCTGACGGCAGACACGTGAACTAGGAGAACGTTTTTTTCGTATTTCTTGAACCACATGTGACAGATTATAACGGCTTTAACAGACACATTTCTAAGTTGTGTGTCACAAAAACACTCTGTTATCCATTAAAAACGTTATTGAAACCCATTTTCGGAGCGCAAATTACCAGTCGTACATGCTGTAAACGGAAGTTTTTAGCATTCTACCGGAAGACGCTGATTGCTATGGCGCCCCTCATGCAGCAGCCATGAAAAAGGTATATAAGATTCTGACGGTATGATAATCTTGGATAAATACATCACGGTATTCTGGTTACTGCTCTAAAATATAATCTTTTTAAATGTCTGGGTAAAAAACTTTTCCCCCTTTGAACACAATATATATTATTTTGAGAAACATTTTCAATATTTTGGAGCAGTAACAGGAGTCAAATTTAAGAGGAGTCAAGTCAAATTTAAGACTTTTTAAAACCTTTTGAAGACCTATTCAAGACTATAATGAATGGAATTTTAGACTTGCACAAGGCTAAACCCTAAAGACTTTTTTTTGATGGCCAAGTTAAAACCTTAAAACAACCATTAAAAACAAATGTTATTTCAAAGAAGATAATTAAACCATATTAAGAAGTAAACAGAGTTAATAAATACATGTTTCATAAAACCTTTAATGAAATATATTGTTAGTGATTGGATGGGTGTTGACCCAATTGGGTATAGCTTTACATGGAAAATTAAGACCCGTTTAAAATGATTTAAGACCTACAACACAATATTTCAGTGCATTTAAGACTTTAAGGCCTAAAATGAGTTTTTTGAAATTTAAGAAGGTTTAAGAATTTTCAAGACACTGCAGACTTCTGCTGTCTTCATTTGTTTCAAAAACACAGATTTCTTTACAATTTAAAATGGCATCTTTGGATATGTTTTCTGGTGGAGATACTGGTGTCCTAAAAAATAAACAAACAAAAAAAAAACATAAATAAAAAAATCTTACAAATACCTTAGGAACGGTATAGCGGAAAATTTTGGCGGTTTTAAAACCTTGACATTTCCAAACCGCAGTATACCTTGAAAACGGTTATCGTCCCATGCCTATTTGACATCAACACATTGATGGTCCAACAAAATAACGACACAAAAAGTGTTATAATATAAGAAATGTTCTACTCAAATCCAAACTCCAATTTTCACTGAATGTTGAATCTTGATGTCAAAATGATGTTGATGGACAACAACTGCACAGTAGAAGATCAGTTTATGTATGACCTTTTAAGCAATACAAATAATTGTTTAATAAAAAAAAGAAAAAGAGACAAAAATAATAAAAAATACATTCCTTTTTCCCAACAAGGACATCAAATTGACATCTAAAAACACCTCAAACATTTTATTTCTGTATTTTTATCCCAATGTTGGATGTCAATTTAATTGATATGTTTTTTGATGTTGTTTTGACATCAAGGTGCCCGATGGGTGTTGAAGCACAAGTGCAAAGTGTTTATTATAAGGCTACATGATATTGGAAAAATATAGCATTTGCCATGCTTTGTTTTTTGTTTTGCCAAGGTCCTGTTTTTATGTTTTTTAATCAGTTTTATTATTATTATTATTATTATTATTATTATTTTACTTGTTTCTTTTATTCTTGTTTATGTAAAGCACTTTGAATTGCCACTGTGTATGAAATGTGCTATATAAATAAACTTGCCTTGCCTTTCTGCTTTGCATTGATAAGCATTGATAAAAACAAGCATTGACAAGCATTGATAAAAACAGTAGAGCAATAATACAAAAAAAGGTACACAACTAGAATAATACATTGTAAAATATCAGAGTATAATCTTCATCGTGAAAATACAAATAATCTTTAAACTGAAAAGTTACAAACATTACAATGTCTTGAGCCTGAATGCTTTAAACTGGCTTGAAATGCTCTCACAGTCACAGACCTTAAAAATACATCCAATATAACATAACACAACTGTGGCTCCTGGTCAACTCCTGCCTCAACACTGCAGATCCTATAGTCCAATACACATATAGCGATAATATCCATCTTCTTTTGTGCCCAACAGAAGAGACTAATTTATTCATTTTCCTTCAGCTTAGTCCCTTTATTCATCAGGGGTCACTTATCCACTGTATGTTTTACACAGCAGAAGCCCTTCCAGTTGCAACCCAGCACTCCATTCACACTCATTCACACACATACACTACGGCCAATTTAGTTTATCCAATTCCCCTATAGCGCATGTGTTTGGACTGTGGGGGAAGCCGGAGCACTCGGAGGAAACACACACCAACATTGGGAGAACATGTAAACTCCACACAGAAATGCCAACTGACCCAGTCGAGACTTGATCCAGCGACCATCTTGCTGTGAGGCGACAGTGCTAACCACTGAGCCACCATGCCGCCCAGAAAGAAACTCAAAAGTTTGAAACAAGGGAGTTAAATTTCATTTTTAATTTTTAAGGTGAAAGGCACCTTTAATTTTTGTGCTGTCGTGGTGCTCACATCATCATCATCATCATCACCATAGTTAGAATAAACAACGTCATATTTGTATTTTACGGTGCCCAAAAGATCTCAAACGAACTGCAATTGAAGAAAACACACGCAAATAATACACCTGCAAAACATATGAACACATAAAGAAACACGTGCAAATACATAAACTCACTGCTGATACACAAAACACGTGTAAAAATAGGCAAAAAAAGGTAACAAATTGCAGAAAAAAAAACATTGACGTGAATTCTCACAACACATGTGAATATAAACAAGCTGCAAATAGATGAAGATTTATTCTGTTCATGTTCAGGATCAGCCTGAAGGTGGCAACACAATTTATCATGCATTCATTTTCCTTTGGCTCAGTCCCTTATTCATCAGGGGTCGCCACAGTGGAATGAACCGACAACTTATCCAGCATATGTTTTAGACAGCAGATGCCCTACCACCCACAACCTAGTACTGGGAAACACCTATACACACTCAAATTCACACTCATACACTACAGCAATTTTAGTTCCTCCAATTCCCCTATAGTGCATGTGTTTGGACTGTGGGGGAAACCAGAGCACCCAGAGCAAACCCACACATCAACATGAGGAGAACATGCAAACTCCATACAGAAATGCCAACTGACTCAGCCGAGACTCGAACCTGTGACCTTCTTGCTGTGAGGCGACAGTGTTAACCACTGAGTCACTGTGTTCCCTCAATTCATTCATTCATTTTCTTTTGTCGGCTTAGTCCCTTTATTAATCAGGGGTCGCCACAGCGGAGTGAACCAGCACTTCCAGCTGTAATTTAACCCTAATTTAACCCAATGCCTAAAGTAGTGGACATGCATCGCAGAGCTGCTGCAAATACAACACATACAAGCATTTAAGTGTCTTCAGTTGTCTATTTCTCTTATGTTAATTAAATTTTATTGAATATTTAAAACGCACAATGCCTAAAATGTGGCTCTTCGCGCCGCCCACCCTTATCACTGCTACCAAACCGACCAATCACGAAGTTTGTGTTTCATGTTGTTGTGACGTAGTTAAATTCTTTTGAGAGGTGTGAAGGTATGCGAAGGCTGCGACGGACCGTACGCGTGCGCTTGGCAGAATTAAAATGTCAGAATAATATAATAAGTATAAATTAGCCTTGACAAAGCGGGATCACGTGACTCCACACTCGGTAAGGAAAGTAATTTAAAAAATTGACCTGGAAAAATGTAATCGATTATAGGTTCTAAATGCCGATTTCAATTACTTTTCGAATAATTGCCCAGCCTTAATTTTAATCTTATAATATTTTGTATTAGGCCTATTGTTTTGTTCATTTCATTTTGTTCAATATTTATATATATATATATATATATATATATATATATATATATATATATATATATATATATATATATATATATATATATATATATATTTATTTATTTATTTATATATATATATATTAGAGCTGCATGATTCTGGCTAAAATGACAATCGTAATATTTTTGCTTAAAATAAAGATCACGATTCTCTCACAATTCTGTAGATGTAAAATAAAAATTAATATGAGATTATTGTTTTTTCTCAAACATTTGGTAAAACAACAATATTAATATTATGTGTAGGTCTACTGGTTTCTATAAATAATTATATTCTATTTATAATAATTCTGATGTTGAATTATGTTTGATATAAAGGCCTATGCTTGCAATATGTCATTGAGAACATTATTAGACCGATAATGTAAAAGATCGAGATTGCGATCTTTTTTCGATTAATTGTGCAGCTCTAATATATATATATATATATATATATATATTCTTCTGTAAGGTAAGGGTTTCATTCATGGAACTCCCCTCAGTCACTGTCATTAGTTGTCATAATTCTATTATTATTATTTTAAATCAATTTAAGTTAAGATATGCACATTTCAGAGGGGGTGCAATTTACAGCAGGGGTGCATTTCTTGGCACAACACTGGTCCTTCTGTTATTTTTTTCTCTATAAGTTAAGCCTTTAATGCATAATTCTAGACAAAGTGTTTTTTAACAGATTGATTCGTTCAATAGATTTATATTTGATGACGATCAAATGTGGTGTCAAAATTAAATAATATACACTTGAGGTCAGAATTATTAGCCCCCCTTTTAATTTTTTTTTCTTTTTTAAATATTTCCCAAATTATGTTTAACAGAGCAAGGAAATTTTCACAGTATGTCTGATAATATTTTTAATTCTGGAGAAAGTCTTATTTGTTTTATTTCGGCTAGAATAAAAGCAGTTATACATTTTTTTTTTTAATTTAAGGTCAAAATTATTAGCCCCTTTAAGCAATATTTTTGTTCGATAGTCTACAGAACAAACCATCATTATACAGTTACTTGCCTAATTACCCTAACCTGCCTAGTTAACCCAGTTAAGCCATTAAATGTCACTTTAAGCTGTATTGAAGTGTCTTGAAGAATATCCAGTCAAATATTATTTACTGTCATCATTCATTCATTTTCTTGATGGCTTAGTCCCTACATTAATCCGGGGTTGCCACTGCGGAATGAACCGCCAACTTATCCAGCACATTTTTATGCAGCATATCTTCCAGCCGCAACCCATCTCTGGGAAACATCCACACATGCCCACACATTAACACACACATTCACATACTACAGACAATTTAGCCTACCCAATTCACCTGTACCGCATGTCTTTGGACTGTAGGGGAAACCGGAGCACCCGGAGGAAACCCACACGAACGCAG
The DNA here is from genome assembly GCF_052040795.2 of Danio rerio. Taxonomy (NCBI): domain Eukaryota; kingdom Metazoa; phylum Chordata; class Actinopteri; order Cypriniformes; family Danionidae; genus Danio; species Danio rerio. Next base: position 6,970,545 of record NC_141027.1, on the reverse strand, counting down.
GGAGAACATGCAAACTCCACACAGAAACGCCAACTGAGCAGAGGATCGAACCAGCGACCTTATTGCTGTGAGGCGACAGCACTACATACTGCGCCACTGCGTCACCCTACTGCCATCATGGCAAAGATAAAATAAATCAGTTATTAGAGATGATTTATTAAAACTATTATGGTTAGAAAATGTATTGAAATATTTGACTTTTGACACATTGTTTAAAATACGTGGATAAGAAATAGCTATTAACTTCTTTTTTTGATGGGGCCAGTAAAAATTTTGCCAGGGCAAGTAAAAATCCTGATCGGGCCAGTAGAAAAAACCCTTAGCATTGAACCCTGTTATCTGTAAAATGCTTATTGATTTCAGAGTTTTTGTCTTGTTTCTTGTACAAATATCAAAAAATACTTAAATCAGGAAGCATTTTATAGGCCCGTAAGTTTTCAAAATAATCTAAATTTAAATAAAGTGAGTTTCCACTTACACAAACCAAAAATAATCTTCCAGTCGGGTGAGCAAAATAATCTAAAGACAAGTTAACTTTGCTTAGCCCATGCACTGACAGATCATTTAGTTTGTTTCATGGAGAAAAAAAAACTCAATTTTGACCTTTTGTCTACAAAATGGTTCTTTATTTAAGAAACTGTAGACAATTACACTACACTAAGGCCCTAAATAGGAACCTTAAAATAAAATTAGAGTCGTAGAGATCAGGGGGAAATGAAAAGGTCAAAAAGTAGCAGACGAGGAAGGCTGGAAGGAAGCGCTGATGGAGGAGGGTGACGGTGTCTAAATGTGGATGTCACAGGACACCGACACACAGCTGAGAGAAAGAGAGAGAAGAGAGAGAGATTCCAGTTGAGCGAAGAGACACAACACGAGTTTCGAGATCTCCTCAGCGCTCCGTCATTCCTTTCACAGAGCTTTCTAATATCAAATCCAAGCAAACGCACCTTACAAATGACAACACAGTGCAAAACACCACTAAAAATGACACATAAGCCAGCAATAATGCAACCCTGAGCCTTTAAATAACAGCCCTCGATGGGCCCAGCTGCCACTTCCACTCTATTAAAACCATTTATTTCCCAGAGTCCACCTGTTGTGGCATGTGTGTGTTTACCAAATGTCCCCACAAGTATAGCAATACTAGATAATTTGACTTTTTTTGTCCCCATGTAAAAAAAACAGCTTATAAATCACACAGAATGAAGTATTTTAACATGTAAAAGTTCAGATTGTTTCCTGAGAGAGTTGGTTTAGGGGAAGGAGGAGAGAATGTCTGTGCAGTAGAAACACCAATATGTCAATTGGGAAGTCCCCATAAAGATAGCTGTACAAGTGTGTGTGTCGATCTTTAAACGTGAGGTAATGCAGACTGAGTGGAGATGTCTGTCTTCTCCAAACCCCAGTGGACGGCTAGTGGAAGCCCTTTAATAGGTGACCTTTCAAACCAAATGAAGTCTGACCTCCAGGGTCAAAACTCTGCTGCTATTTTAGTTCAGAAAAACTCTCAGATCCCCAAATCACGCTGAGAATGAGGCTCAGTCAATGTGAACACTTTAGGGCTTAGTTTAACTTGTTACAACCAAGCGGCAACCTCCCACTCTCTCTCAGGAAGCCAATACGGAAGTAACTAAAACTGCAATTCATCTGAAATTCAGCTAGTCGTGGCCGCTCCTGGCTCCAAAACAGAGCAAATTTCAATTGAGCCCACTGTTAGAATGGCCAACTTTACAGCAGAAAAAAAGGTGTTTACAGCCTGGTACAAAAAATATTTTGGTTAATACAGCTAATATTACCCTTCATGACAACTGTGAGGGGGGTGAATTTTTTAATAACTCATCCGTTTCTTTTATATTAAGTTATATTAAGTTTGCATAATTAAGGGCGTGGCCACTTGATTGACAGCTAGGTCTCGTTGGTCGCCGTCACGTCACCTCAGCTAAATCCGGCAGATTAGCCACTGAACTGGGCATATTTATCGTATTTCTGTGTTGTTTTATGTGGCTTTACACAGTCAACTGCCTTTTGGACTTGTTTCCTACAATTATTAGATGGCATGGCATGCTGAGTGCACTTAATTGTGCTCACAAACCATTCACGTGGCCTCCGTTTCCCATGTGAGTAAAGTTATATACCATCTCTATACATGTATTTTTTTATTTAAGATCATTTATCGTTTATATTTATATTTAGAGATGTAATGCACTCCAGAATTTGTCAGATTGATTAGCTGTGGGCTCTAGAACAGTCATCTGAAGCGTTGTTATACAGTGTTATGCTGGATTTCATCAATAGTCTTACATTAACTAACACAGACTATATCTGAAGTGTTTGGAAGTAATTTGCGTTTTCCTCCTGTTGAAAAACGTTATAAGAACAATGTTTAGTGGCTCTAAACACTTTATTGATATAGTGTACAGCCAAGCACAAGTGGTCAGAATACAAACGAGTCACAGGTGATAAAGTATTAAGTGTTCTCCCAAAGTAAAGTGTGTCTGAACCAGGTCCAAGCTAAATGCCTGCAGGTGTCTGTAGCTCCGCTCACTCTCCGCCTCTTTGCCAATGTTTGGTTTCCCGCCGTGGGGTGTGATGACGCGCGAACAAAATGGCGACGGTTGGCCGCGCCTACTTGTGGCTTCTTTTGCGCTCTTCAGAAACCTATGGGTGACGTCACGGATACTACGTCCATATATTTTACAGTCTATGGTTACAACATATCATATCGCTGCTAATTTGGGATGTTGTACTTAGAAATAAAAATTAAATGGCTCAAAGTTGACGACATGGTGGCTCAGTGGTTAGCACTGTCACCTCACAGCTAGAAGGTCGTTGGTTCGAGTGCCAGTTGGGTCAATTGGCATTTCTGTGTGGAGTTTACATGATTCCCCCTCCCCGTGTTGGCGTGGGTTTCCTCTGGTTGCCCCCACAGTCCAAACATGTGCAATAGGCTAACTGGATGAACTAAATTGGCAGTAATGTGTGTGAATCCCAGTGCATGGCTGTTTCCCAGTACTGGGCTGCAGTAAATGCAGTAAATAAATCAGAGACTGAGCTGAAGGAAAATGAGTAAATGACTGAATTAATGGGTCAAAGATGAACAGATAAAATCCTTTTTTTAACCCTGATTAATTTAACAATAGTTTTATAATAATACGATCAGACATATTTAGAATGACTATTTATTAAAGTATCACAGTGCAGCTTCATCAAAATGACTAAATTGTTATTTTAAATTTTTTACTGTTCCCCTATCTAAGCACCAGGGGCCTCATGCATCAACGCTTTGCGTACGCCTGGTTTCACGCTCACGTTTGGATTTACTAACGGTGAAATGAATGTGAGAGTGTGCGTTGTTCCATGCCAACTTCATGCCTGGCGTACGTGCATTTCTTGTGTGTTAAACATTAAAGCACATTAAAGTTCATCCAATTCCTCTATAGCGCATGTGTTTGGACTGTGGGGGAAACCGGAGCACCCGGAGGAAAAACACGCCAACATGGGGAGAACATGCAAACTCCACACAGAAATGCCAAATGACTCAGCCGAGACTTGAACCAGTGACCTTCTTGCTGTGAGGCGACAGTGCTAATTCATTCATTCATTTTCTTTTTGACTTAGTCCCTTTATTAATCTGGTGTTGCCACAGCGGAACGAACCACCAACTTATCCAGCATATGTTCAACGCAGCAGATGATGCACTTCCAGCTGTATTTAACCCTTATTTCACCCAATGCCTGAAGTATTGTCAGATCAATTGTTTGGCGACATCACCAACCAGAGCGAGGTGGCAGTAACGCATCAAAAACTTTGTTATCGTCCACCGTAAAACAGGAAGAAGAAGAAACTGCCATTCTTCTAATGTAGAAATTTCTTCATTACTGATCGCCAAAGCTGTTTCAGTAACCGAAGAGGTATCCGGTGCACAGAACTGCACAATAGGAGGGTGGTGCAAGATACACTCAACGTTACGCTGCATGAATTTTTAATTAGCCTACATTAGTAACAGTTAATTTTGTTATGGTATGAACTTAATCTTAGGAAAGGCAAAAATAAATGAATAAAATTTAGACCTTTGTAACGAAATTCAAGACTTTGTATACCAAATTCAAGGCTATTAAGGCCTTAATTTGAGATTATCAAATTTAAGACTTTTTCAGTGCTTTTAAGACCCCGCGGGTACTCTGTAATAAATCTTCTTCAGTAAAAATAACAGACTTATAGGCCTGCTGTATATGACAGACGGCACAATCTAACTTAAACATGACGTGTGCTGTAAACTAGGCTACATTATTTTAGCATTCGTTATGATATTAATCTGTTGTGGTCCAGCTTATGTGTCCTTTTTTTAATGTTAAGATTTTTCTTTGAAATCTGCTATAAGCTCCAACTATTGACACTAATTGTTGTTAAAATATTCAGCCTTTTAGCAAATCCTGATATTTTCCAGCAGGTTTGACACGGACTAAACTAAACTGTCTGAGGCTAGTTTACTTAATAATCCCTCATCAAAGCTCGCCGTGAGTGAGACGGGGAAAGTTTAAAAAAAGGTCTGCTTAAGTGCCAAAATACAAACTGGTTTGTTAAATAAAATATTGATAGAAATAAAATGACAGTGGAATATTCACAGTTTCAGAGTGAGCTATTTTAGGCGAAATAATTTTCTGTTAATGACAATTCATATTGCGTCCGTCAGTTTCACTTTTATTAATTGAATCTACTACTTTGACCACAATAAGCCAGGCTTTACAAACTATTAGCAGCAGTGAAAGTATTCCTCCATGGAGAAGTAAACTCAGTCGGAAGGATGAGAGAACAGAAACTCATTGTGAGAATAATCTTACGGAGCGGCGCATGTTGCGTCTGTGCAGTCGGTGCGCTTGATGAATCGCTTGATGAATTAGAAACAGAGCGCACAGCCCTCCGGTATTTGTGCTCACTTCCAAAACAGCAGCTCAAATGGAAGAAATCAGTGCGTTGAGGATGTGTCTAATGTATTATTGAGCCTTTTAGAATTCAAAATTACAAATATCTAGGTAGACCTACTTTGTGTGTGAAGAGCAGATAATAACCCTTTCTACTCCAGTGTTGCAAATACGATCTGCTGATCTAAAAGACACAACGCAACATGATGTAGAAACAGCAGTGAACTCCTTGCCGCAGGTCAAAATGAAGCCATTTGATGCAAAACTTCATGACAACAAGAAAGTTTTTCGTGTTGTCATGAACGCGACAAGCAGTTTGAATTGTGAATGAATGGAGAATGATTGACAGGCGTGGCAGCGGGAAGCGCTGAACTGAACATGAATTTAACCACGTGAATATTCATCTGTGCTTCACATTAAACTATAGAATGACTTCAGAACATTTGTGATATAGTAGGCCTACATGACAACATGACAACGCTCTCAGCAATGGCACATCTCTACTGGTTTATTTACTTTAAGTCAAGCGGTCTTAACATTGTTTTGTTTACTCTGCTAAGCAACGCAAGGCACTGAATGGCGGTGTGTCGCACACGGTCGCACATCGTGTGAGCCTCATAGAAAACGTACAATTCAGTCATGGCATATCGTGGCGCATCCAGTACGTCCAATTCAACACCATTCTTCCCACATAGACTTTACCACGGCGGCCCGGTTCTGTGTGCGTGAGAAACAGAGAATACCCCGCCACAGAGACGTGCTGGACACAAAACTACCTGTTCTGACTTTGGTAGTAGCTTTGAGAAGAGCTACTGCAAGTGTATTTATGTTAAAGATAATATGTGCAATATGACTAAATGTAAATGAATATTTTATTATAAAATTAATAATGTTTGTTTGGGAGCACTGATACAGCCATGAATCTTCTTATGATACAAATACAGATTAAATAGCTCTGGTCATGTAAATGTTTGCACTAACTATGCCGCACACATCTTTATGAACTTAATAACTTATAACAGTAACTCCCTGTTTCTGCTGCCCAGTGTAAAATATATTTTTTTTCAGCTTGAAACTGGATCAAAAATTGAACAAGCTGCTGCCTAGGCATGCCTACACTTGACAGACTTGATTTAGATCAGTTTAGCGAGGCCTTCATTAGAGCAATGTGATCCCAGTCCTGCCGTGGACTGCTAGCTAAACTCCGTACAGTTTGAATTATAAATAATTATTAAACACTATTTAAGCTGTTGGTGTAGTAAAATAAAACCTAGTGTACTTATTGTATTCAAATGAGTGAAACTGCTTTGCTTTTAAAGATCTCCTCTTTTTCATTAATTAGGCAAAAACACTTTGTTTTATATATTTTCACTGCGCTCCTAAAAGTCTTTAATGTGCTCCTAAATTTTTTTAAGGAGCGCATGTGCTCCTCCTGAAAAAACTAAGCTTTAAACTAGGGATGCACCGAAATGAAATTCTTGGCCGAAGCCGAAAAATAATGAATTGCTTGGCCGAAGGCGGAATACCGAATGCGGTGTTTTGCTTTTTTTTTCATATAGTTTGCCAATTTTTTCACTATTACAATAATTAAATAGTAAAAATTATCTTTTTACTATTTTGTGTTGCTTTTCAGGGAAATAAATCAAATAACAAAAATACAATTTCAAAAGTATTTATTTAACACTGAACATTTTTTTAACATTCCAGCAGATAATATACAAACAAAGCACAATATAACTTAAAATAAATAAATTAGTAAAATAAAAAAATATTTTTATTTGGCCATCTTTGAAGCCCCCCTTCTTGAAATAGCCTATGTTAGGCCTGTAACTGACTGCTGAAAGAATGTAACTGTATGTCTACAACAACAAATGTGCATTGAATGGTGCAAAAAATGTGGATAACAACAAATGAATAACTGTCCAAGACATAAGCCAACTTAGCCTACTTCTTCAGGAAAAGTGGCAGGTTCTTCTTTATAAAAAGTAGCTTCTTTGCTGTCTCGCATGAAAGTCGGTTCCTCTTCTCATCGATGACATGAGATGCAGCACTAAACAGTCTCTCGCTGTCAGTGCGCGGCTCATCCGTAGTACGAGCCCGTTTACTCTCTGCGCTGTTTTCATCTCCTGCGCTGTGCATCACCTGACCGTCCGTCTCCAACACCTAGCGGCTTTCCCAAGTCCAACTCGGCCTGGATCATTTCTCGTGTGCGCAGCTTTTTGCCCATATCCAAGTAATGATCTTTTATATCGTGGATCAAGCACAGTCGCGATGAAGTACAGGTGTTCTGAGTCCGCCTGACTAAATCGTGCCCTGACAGCTTCTAAGAGCGCCCTTTTAGCTGTTTTCACTCCGTGGTCCTACTGGATTGTTTAAAAGACGCTTTAGTGCTGCAAGTAAATGTATGACGTCTGCCACAGATGAGCTTATCTCTCTTGTTATCTGCTCAAAGGGGGTGAGAAGACAGAGAACGTTCCTCTGGACAATTCAGCAGAACAGTGTCTGCAAACGGCCGTTTTTGCCTCTTTCTCTTACACTTTAAAGCGCTTCCACACTGCTGACATGTTTGCTGCATAAAGCGCGCGCCTCTCACTCTACGCGGGTTACTATTTGATCGCGTCATTAAAAACGTCATTGTTCGGCAAAATTTATTCGGCCTTTTTGCTTATTCGGCCGAACACCGAAAGGGCTTTTTTGACTATTTTCGGCCGAATAATTTCGGTTGCCGAATATTCGGTGAATCCCTACTTTAAACCCAACCATAAGTGTAAATTATTCACAAAATCTGAGAGGAATAATAGTTGGATAACAAGCATGTAGAAGTGCACAAACCTAGCCGTAAGCCTAAGCCTAACATAAACGGTAAACGTACCCCTTAATTCAGATTGGCTGATTGGCATGTTGTTCCAGGATCAACACAGATGTTAATCCAGGAACATGTCCTACTTGGTGAAATCAGGTTGACGTGTACACACACACACATACACACACACACACATAGAGAGACACAAACAGAGACGCAGACACACAGGTATGTCCACCTAATGCCTCAACTGGGAACAAATTATCACCTTACCAAAGCAAAGTTGAAAAAAAGCTCCTGGTAATTGTGGATAAGCAAAGTAGCCGAGGTTGTATTAATAGCTTGTCATTTGTCTGGACGGCTGCCATTCATTCTCCTGCTCGTTCTTTCTCTCACACACACACACACACTCGCTCAATGGAGGTGATTGTCAGAAGCGTGAAAACAATGATGAGATCGCAAACCACGCTGCTGGAGACAACGCAACAGTTCCCTCGGCCTGACCACGGCTGACCTTCCACATACACAACCACTGATTTCAGACACTTCACAGGCAGCTACTGCATGACAAACACTTCTCAGACCCTTTTTACTAGTGGTGTAACGGATCACAGATCTCATGGTTGGAATCACACTTCGATTTTTGGGTCACGGATCAGACCATTTTGCGGGGAGGAGACAAATGTCAATTGGTTTTGATGTATTATTAATTGCTACAAATTTCAACTGTGTCAAGTTGGATTAAACAGTGATTTTAATCTTCACCATGAACATGTTCATATCTGAACTATAAACTGTACCTCTGTGGTTTTTGATTGTTTATAACTAACTGAAAAGGGTAAAAACTGAATCTCTTTCTTGGTCAAATGCAGATTTGAATGCAGCACATCGAATGATTAATTAACATACATGTTCATAATCATCTTCATTTATTTTGCATGGGTGTTTGAATTTACCCTTCACTAAGCCCCGCCCTCCTTAGTTACTGTTGCTACGCCTGTCAAGCTTTCTTGCCTGGCATGTCTATTACAATGTGTATGCGCCGGTGTCAGACATTGCTTGCATGCATGGTTCAGGATTGGTTGAGCTGCGTATCGATGAATTTGCTCTTCAGTGTTTGGACTCTCAGTAATGATTTAAACCACACTGAATTAGCTAAACTGAACTGAACTTAAACAATAAAAACTGAACTACCATAATCCAGTTACTATGACCATTTATGTAAAGCTGCTTTGACACAATCTATATTGTAAAAGCGCTATACAAATAAAGCTGAATTGAATTGGCAGGAATATAATTTGTCATTTTTGGTGAACAGGTGAGATATCTGAGACAGCTAGACAAAAAAAAACTGCAGTATGCATGACAGGGGTATATTCACCACATAATATGCAACCGATTAGGAAATTATTTAATCAAAAAATTGAAGCTAGGTTAGCCTAGCCACCTGATACGCTAACCATTCAACAGCTAGTTCATGCACATAGTTCATAGTTCATGCACAGCAGGAGAGGTGAAATTTAAAAATAACCTAAAAATAACTAATTAAACCATGATTTCTCTGTTTTAGCCAAAAAGCTTGATAGACTAATTGTTGTGCAATTAAATATAAAGTTAGCATTAGTAACCGACAAGGAAACACACATGGACAGCACTTCAACATCATTCACTCATAGAAAGAACAGCCAGAAAGGGGAAACTGATGGATTTGTGCTGATTATTAGCATCATTGACCCATAACAATGTACAGTACCTATAACTGTTAGTATGTTTGTGTGCTTTTTGTACTTTTTCTATTCTAATTTGCTGTTAAGTGGAATAAATAAATACATTGAAATGCAAATTAAAGTAAAAATAGCAGAAGTGAACAAATATATTTTCCCTACCAGCAAATAATAATCCGACACTAAATATAAAAGCAGACCCTAACCGTACGTTCACATCGAAAGCGGCGAGAGCGTCAAAGTAGCCGGAAGTCATTAATTTTCAATGAGAGCCGGCGGCGATAAGCGGCGATAAGCGGCGAGGAGCAGCGCGGCGCGTCTTCGCCGGCGTGAGCGTCGAGGAGAGTTGAAATGAAGTCAACTTTATGGTAATGAGCTATGACGCGGTTCGGCGGCAAGCAATCAGAATGAAGACGTCCACCGCTTGATAGCAGTTCAGGGAACACAGACCTGTGAACTTTGGTTCTGACCACAGTTGTTCCCAAGGGTTTGATTATTGCGGTCGCCGGATTTCCAATTATTAACAATGTTTTCTTACAGGAACATACATTAAATAAGTTACTGGCGAGTTACTGATGTTCATTAATGTTATATAAATTTATCTTAAAAAAGCGGGAATCTCAGGCGATGTGACAGTACAAAACAGTATAGCTGCTTCAGGATATTTCAGACATATGGACACATATTGGATAAATAAAGCAAAGCCACACCACACGCAACTTGATCTTCCATTGTTTTATGAATTTGATAAGAAGTGTGCAACATTTTCACGCTAAAAACATGTCTTATGCAGGAATGTAACTGGTATGCTGCAACGGCTCCTTTAAGTACGAGATCAATGTAGCGAGTTTTGACGCTCTCGCCGCCGGAGCTGAAGGCAGACAGCGATGTCGCCAGAGCGGCCAGAGAGACCTTAGACGCTCTCGCCGCTTTCGGTGTGAACGTACGGTAACCCGTATAACGTCGTCACCAAGCGGCAACATCCCGATCTCCCTTGTGAAGCAAATACGGAAGTAACCAAAACTGCAATTCATCAAAATTCCGCTAGTCCTGGCTCCATATAGAGCAAATGTCTATTGAGCCCACTGTTAAAATGGGCAACTTTACAATAGAAAAAAAGGTGTTTACAGCCTGGTACAAAGAACAATTTTAATTCATAAATTCATATTATAAATTCACATATTCACTGAGAAATAAATGAAAAAATATTCATTTTTAAAATGTGGTGTACTCGCATATGCTGAGCACTGTATATGTAAATGTTTCGCCCTCGTCTACTTGTAATCTAATTAACTAAAAACCATTCTTAATACCAGATTATGGACCAGATTCACTACCAATGTCTCAAACTAAAATACGTCATTTCTGAAGTCATTAAAAAAGTCATTTCTGTTAAAACAGCCTTTAGCATGTTGCTAATTAAACTCTAATGCATATTAGCAAGCATAAACATTGGATAAAATAATACTCTTTAATTATAGAAAGGAGCAATTCCAGCGTTATGGATGTGACATTTGCAGTAAAAACTCAAAACATAATTTCACACAGAAAGTATATGTTGACATTATATCGAAATTTCTGTTTATATTTTCCAAAATAGCTCACCACAGAGTTATGGGAGCAGAAAAATATCAATATGTAAACATGTTTTATATTTTAAATTAGGAAAATAAACATGCGTTATGGATGTGACAAAAAAAAGTTTGCGAATTTACAGTCGACAACAGATTATTTAGAAATTCTGACAGTTAAACTGCACAACCCAAAAGACACAATGCTCATCAAACAGGTATGAGTCGGCTCACTATAGAATTAAAATGATTGATTTTATTTTATTTGACATTTTTGCATTTATGAAGAAAAAGTGTCGTTATGGATGTGACACATTTCCGTTATGGATGTGACAGCTGTGAAATTGCCACTTGTGTGATTTTGGCAAATTAAATATAATAGTTTGAAATACTGACAGATACATTCACAAGTATTTTTACAGTACTGTAAAATACTTGCTAACACAAAAAATGTAGAAACGGTTTGTCTATTTTGCTGAAAACTAAATAATTTTTTATGGCAAGGTTGACATTTGCGTGGAATTGCCCAAAGATATTTTGCATTTATAATTGCTTTTATTGGCATTTTGGGATTTAATCGAGTTCAACTCTGACATTGCTATAAGGCATGATTATTTGTATCCTGTCTCATCAGGAAAGGCAGAGTAGTGAAATATAAAGATCTCTAGCTCTTCAATATTAACTTTTTTATATTAAAGTTAATGTAATGCGCAAAATACGCTTTTAACGAGGGAAGTACAACCGTCAAACACGTCACCATTTTACTTTGTAAACAAGCAGTTCGCTTCAAAAGATTGATTATCAGAAGCAAAATATTGGTTATCAAGCACTAATATTTCAAACACAAGATGCACTTACAATAGCGTTGAATTGGTGTCAAGCAACTGCCGGCATTTCTTATGTCTAATTAATTTGAATTAGATACATCTGCTCAAGCAAGCTCCGGTGTCGGTTAGGTTTAAGGGCGGGGCATCGAATTTAAATCAGTTTGCTACGTTTCTCCGTGAGATGAAGCGCTAATGCTAATCTAAATTCATCGTTTCACCAGCAAGATCAACAAGGTAAATACATGTTTTTGTTTGTTACCACATAAAAAAGCACTACAGTACTTCATAGAAAATACTATAGTAAAGTACTTGAAATGATCTGTTGTGGTAATTCTATCGTTGCTACGATTATACAACAAATAGTAATGTAAGTTAAACAAATGAGCAAATGCTGTAGTTTTTAAAACTATAGGGTATTTTATACTTGTTTTCTGTAAAAACATAGGATTTATTACAGTCTATCAGTTCAAAATTGTTAATGCCATCCTTTAACATTCATTAACAAAGTGTTATTATAATATTTAGCCTGCAGTACGCATTGGCTGGTATATGATTCTGATGATATGATAACCTTGGATACAAATATCAGTTTCACGGTATTGTGGTTAGTGCTCCAAAATATATTCTTTTAAATTTCTGGGTAAAAAACTAAAACTTTTTCACTTTTAAACACAGTATATTTTATTTTGAGAAACGTTTAAAAAAATTTGGAGCTGTAAACATAAATAATTCAAATGAATTGTTGACTTGTGCTTTCTTCATTAGTTCCAAAAACACAGATTTATTTACAATTTAAAATGACATATTTGAATATATTTTCTGCTGGAGATACTGTTGTCCTAAAAAAATAGTAAAGACACGTAAATAAAAAAACTGAACACATACCTTAGTAACGGTATAGCAGAAAATTTTGACGGTTTTAAAACCTTGACCTTTCCAAACCGTGGTATACCTTGAAAACAATTGTCATCCCATGCCTTGCCTGCAGTACAATACACTTTACTGTAGTTTGATTCAAAAACACTACATCTGCTTTAATTGATTGTGTAATTTTTTGTGTGTGTAAATGTATTTAGATTTAGGTTTTAATTATAAAGAAGAAAAAAAAGTCAAACACAATGTCAAGGGATGGATCCTGCTGTCAAATTCGATCTTTGGGTTGAATTATGATAATGGAAAATCTGAAATCATCTAAAAG